>NW_027111693.1:88187-88687 GCF_000696795.3 Halyomorpha halys
ATGATACCTTCGATTGCCTTTTGGCATTATAAGGTTAGGTGAGGGGTCCATTGAAGGTTGTTACTTGGTTGTCTGACGCTAGTGGAGAAAAGAGTTCATATTTAAAACGTTGACTATATAATGAACTAGAATCAAATAAAGTTTATGAGATAATATAAAGGAAATTTTTGTTATTATATATTGTACATAAACAATCATTAAAATAAGTTAACAAAAAAAAAACACAAACATAAATCTTTTTAGATTGTGGTTTATTTTTCTGAATAGGATTCGTTGCTTCCTGCAAATTGAGATCTTCTACATGATTTTCACTGGGGGAAATAAGCTCCCATTTTCCAAAAATGTCTATAACATCTCCTCCTTAGAATTCAGATTATTTTTCATAATTCAGCTTTTTTTTTTTAATTATTTATTTAATGTAATTTACAACTGTACAAAATAATACAATAGGTAAATATGTAGTATGTTTCATATACACTTAAAATCTTGGGAAGGAACCA
>NW_027111693.1:89579-92238 GCF_000696795.3 Halyomorpha halys
ACTCGATCAAAAGCTTGTTCAACATCGAGGAAGACTCTCGTGCAGTACATACCGCGCTCCAATGTCGAAGATATCACATCAACCACTCGATGACTCTGTTGTATGGTAGAATGAGATGTTCTAAATCCAAACTGGTGGTCAGGAATAACATGATATGAGTCAAGGATTGGATAGAGGCCTTTTAATAAGAGTTTTTCTAAGATTTTGCCAGATCAGGGAAAAAGGTGGATCGGAGTGTTGCATTAGGTAAGGAATAGAATAGGTAAGGATATAGATATAGGTAAGGAATAGAATGGCTTTACGAGGGAGCAATTCAGCTTTTAAAAACTAATCATTGTATTAACATGATCTAATGATTTGTTATAGGAGGAGACGATGGTCGGAGGGTACGTCAGCAAATAAACACAAATACGCGAAAACTTATTTATTAGTACCATTGTTTGTTTGCTAAACGCACCCTGGACCATCTTTTTCTCATATTAATCTAGAATCAACTATTATCATCTCTGTATGAATTGTTTTAGTTTTATTTCCTCTCACACTCTTAAGATGGTAGTCTGTTTTCAATATATATCTGGCTTTTTACAGGAAAACTAACAAAAAGACTCCTTCTGTGAACAGCCGGGAATATTAAAATATATATTTATCATTCACTTGTTCTACACTTTAATAAACTAGATAACATTTTCCAACTCCATGTTATACTAATGGCTGGAAAGAGCCGTTAGATCTTTTTCTATATGTGTTTCCTTATTCTTCACATGATCAATTTTCATTCATAAATGAAAATTAACAGGTCGATTATAAATTTTTATATATTAATGTAAATTAGCCAGCTAATTATGAATTTGGATATATCACTGTAAAGTAGCCGGCTAGTTTTGAATTTTTATTCTTTAATGTAAATTAACAGGTTAATTATGAATTTCCACTCATGAATGAAAATTAACCGGTTAATTATAAATTTTAATGCATATACTAACCGGAAGAGTACTAATAACAGAATTGTAGGCGGGATAAACTTATCCATAAAAAGTATTCCATTCTGTTTCTTCTCGACGACAATTTCTTTCATTAAAAAATTCTTTGGTTACGCAGTCTCTTTGGCAATGTTTTTTTTATTTCTATAAATTTCTGTTCTGCCTCATTTTATTCAAAGTCACTTTTATGTTCTAATCTTTGTGGACAACAGTGATCGAAAAGGCTTACGTTATTTTTATTATTAATGATGAAGTTTCGTAGTTTTATATTCCTACTTATTAATGCCCAAAAGTGCATTTTTTTTTCTTTTTACTTCCAAGTAGTTTTTTATTTTTTGTTAATTATAAGTTAATTTCCTTTTTTTTTTTTTTAACAACAATTCAGTTTTTATTTTTTGTAATTAAAATTTAAAATTTGGTATGCAAATGAGGATGTTTGTTATAGTACGCTTGTATAATATAAATACATTGCTGCGGCACGGCACGTATAACAATCCGCCAGTCCGGGATCTAGAGTCGGCCGTCTAGAGTCTTGAGTACAGGCAGTTTGGAACGTCTCGTTCTCACCCACGACTCAAGATTCTCTCATTTCCACAGACTTGACCCTCAGCGGCTCATCGAAAGCGGCCATCTCGAATGAGAAATAAATTATACTCAGAAGTATAGTCGATATGCAGATATCGAAACTACGGTCATTCACTGTGAGTGACTATAGTTATTATTTTTTCCTCGAATTCTCCTTTTCTCGAATCACTAAAAGACTCAATAATTCTATTTTCCAGCAAATCTCAAGTTTTCCTTTTGTTTCAAATCATTATTTTTTTTTTTTTTTTTTTTTTTTTTATTAAAAACAAAACAAGTTTAATTCTGTGTACTAATATAAATATTTTTACTTTATTTAATTTTGTAATTCTTTTATTTTTATTAATTTATATTTGTTATCATTAAATTGTGTATCATTTGGAAGCTTTTTTTATTCTTTAATTTTCTTCATTATTTGTTTAATTATATTCATTTCAGGTCATCCGTTTTTTTTTTTGTTTTTTTTTTGTAATTCGAACCAACGAACATTTTTCTCCGGGAAAGAGGCCGATTTTTCAGTCACAAAACGCTCCCCGCCCCAACGGCTCTTCTGGGTCTTGGAAATATACTATTTTCTTTTTCGACTTATTTCGGTGGTCGTAATAAATTTATATTGGTTTCCTTATTTACTGATTCATTCTTCTTATCTTTTTCCTTCTTGAATCATTTGATCTAGTTTCTTCAAATACAGCTGGGAGTGGTATTTAAGAAAACATATTAACTGTAGCGTATTTCAAGCAGGTGTCAATATCTATACTATACGTGGACAATAAAATTCCATCACAGATAAAAATAAATTGTGCATTATAAAATATAAATGAATAAAAAATAGGAAAATACAAAAAATTAAGATATATCAGGAATATTATATGAAACGTAGTCATTATGAAAATTATCTTGGCAGAATAGTAATGAATTATGCGGATATAATTACTAAAATAAAAAAAGGGGTTCTAAAAACGACATTAATCGTGCGGTCCCGGGTTAGTAGATAAGTAGCAATGGAACCAACCAACTGCGTCGTATAATGATAATTGTAGAAAATAGTATTATAATCTGAAAATAAATATTGCAAAATCATCTATTTTATATATATA
>NW_027111693.1:92288-108308 GCF_000696795.3 Halyomorpha halys
ATATATTGCAATAAATATAATATAATACATATATATTGCAATATCGTTACAAGGAAAATGAAGTTTTTTTTAAGGTGCGATTTTGGAAACATGGTAGAAAGCCAACTCTTTGTTACTGATGTGTTTCTCTCAATTGCCCCATACTGTGGAGGACAGCTCAATATGAACTATCAAAGACACATTCAATTTTATTTTGGGTTGAATTATTGAACCTTATTGAGGGCACTCTCTTAAAGTGCAAAAGGTTGGTCGTTTAGAACGTATCGGAAAATAATTATATTCTCATTCTTTATTATTATAATTTAGATCACCTTAAAGTGTAATTAATTATATTCATCTTTTTTGTGTTATTAGAATAAAGTAGGTAATTTGAACAAGATTAGAACAAAAAAAAAATTTATATGCAGTACTAAAATTTGTTATAAATTGTAATGTTAACGCCATGTTTAATAATTAAGTTTTACAGGTTTTGTAAATAGTATTTACTTAGTATTAGTATTTTATTTAATTACATTTATTTTTATTTATATTATTATCCTTACAATTATTGTTTATTTGAAAATAAACAGATGTATTTTATATTTGTTTTAAAAAAATTAGATAAAAGAACCGTTGCTAAGGGTTATTAAACAGTTGCTCAGCGTCACCTAGCTACAGCTGACCATCTTCATTTTAAATCAGTTGTTGCTAATTAGTCGTCTAACCAGCCTAACTAGACGACTAATTAACTAATAAATAAATTTAAATTTACTAGAAAATTTACTGTTCTAGTTATGAAGTCAATTGGCAATTTTGGCAAATTTTAAAAAGTTATGATTTATTATCATACAGATAGTCTTATTTCCTCATGATCCTGGATTTAACCTTGCAGCCCTGGATTCAATTTTTTTTTTTTAATTAATGTACATGTATTATAATGTTCAGTTGTAAATAGCAATAAATAAATTTTAAAAAATTAATGTACCGTATGAACTAGTAAGTTTTATGACGGTCTTTTAATAAAAATAGATCATTAAAAAGGAAAGAAACTAAATTCAATAAAAAAAAAAAATTTCGAGTTTTTAAAAATTATTTTCAATGGTAGAAAATGAAGTACATGTAGGGAATGACCTATTCTATTCTTATAGCATTTTAGAATTTGAAATCGTTTGAATTCTAGAAGATGACATTAGCTATGACGCTGGGTTAAATACTTGAGCCCACGTCTATAAGTTTGAAGTGGATAATTATTTTTAAATTTTTCTAAAACTGAAGTTAATACGGAAACGCACGTCTGGCAGTCCTAAAACGGTAACTAATCAGCTCATTAGAATACATGACATATATCATCCTTACACAATATACAATTGTAAAACAAAACCTGAGTCTAGTGTTTCATCACAAAAAAATAAAGAAACAAAAGATAAAGCAAGTACTCCATAACAAAACAATAAACACAAAATAAAACAAACTGGATATTACAAAACTACTAACATAATATTCATTACTCCATTATATTAAACTTAAAATAAAGAGAATTATTTTAAATAAACGAAAGCTTAATATAAGTAAAGATATTAATTGGCTTAGAAAACTATCTACATATTACTATTTATATGCCACTTACAAAATCAAACTTCCACTGTTACAATGTAAATAAGTAACAAGTAATGTAAATAAGTAAGTAAATACAATGTAAATTCAATTTAGCTTCACTATAAATGTTCAATACATTTTCTATGTTTTGTTGGTCGTAAGATACGGATATGGGTGGCTTTTAGATATATTGTCTTTTATATAATATAAAAGTTGGACAATGTAGGAGGATGTGGTACAAACCACTATTGAAATAGCTTTTGCAAAATGGACAGTTCGTTTGCCTTCGAAGTGCTGGTTTTGCTTCCGTGATGTAGTTTGATGCGCTCCGGGTTTTCTACTCTTGGTTGGCTGATGCACCTTATTTTTTTTCTAATTTAGCCTGCATGTTAAATATGCTTCAGGTTCATAGAAGGCTAATCCCAATAGACCTAAATTTGGAGGAAAGGTGAGGGTTCTTGTTAAAATGCTCAAATATTATTTTACCAAATTCTATTGACTACTTTTGCTTTACTACTTGTGCAAAGATACTTTTCTAGTCACGCGTGTTTCAAACATGCATAGACATTTTCTAGTTACGTGTGTTTAAAACAGAGTTCATTACTTAGATTTTATTATGAAACTATAAAACAAACAATTAACAATAAGAACTAATAAAATTTATTCTTAAACACTTAAATATAAAGTAAAACTGGTAGAAATAATAGGAATTATGAGCTATACACTTGTACTATACCTGTTGTATACTTTTGATGCCCTTCATAAAGTGAGTAATAAAAATAAATACTAAAGTTTCTTTACTAGTCTCAGGTGTCATGGCTGCAACTGCAGATTAGTGTTCGCATCTCTCTGCCTTTGTTTCCTTTTCATCTAAGCAGTTTTTCGAAACCAGCTCTTAAACTTTGTGAACAGTGTGTTAAAAAACAGAAGAATAAAGAACATTTTTAGGTCCACGGATAGTAAGGCGAGTGTCAATTTGTTAACAATTATAAGTTATAAATAAGTGATTGTTTGGCACAGCTGACTCAGGTATCCGGTAATTCCCCTTAAGGGGTCTTATCAAACTATTTCATGTTCAAGATCCAGTGTACCAACAGTACAGTCTACAGGAGGTCCTCAGTTCGAATACTTTATATATATATATATATATATATAATAAATAAATATTTTCTCTATTTTTTAGACTCTTTAATTTATTTTCTTTTAGAATTGTTTTTTCTTTTCTTCTAGTTTTGCAAATAATATATACATATTTTTAAAAAAATTATTTCGTGATTTTTTCCCCCTAGAAGTGAGTGTTTTTTTTTATTTATCCTGAATGGACAAACATAATGTGGACTTAGACAGAAATACGTCCTGCGAAAATTCAGGAGAGGAGATAGCAGTCTCATAAATAAGCGAATCAGATTCACAATATTTAAAAAGAAAGACACTTCAAAAGCGACAAAGAAACATTGCCCCCGTGTCCAAAAAAATAAATCGTCCAAATCAAAAGAGTAAAAACGCGCAGTAAGACCACTACAATCACAAATGGTGAAATTACTTTACCAACCACTTCTACCAGAACAAAGAGCCATAAACAAACAACCAGACGAGACTTCGAAACCGGTTACCTTCACAGAACCTAAGCCACCACCTATTTATGTTACGAATATCGAAAACTTCGTTTCCTTTGGTAGGGAAATTGCAAATTTGATAGGTCAGACGAATTCCGCTGTTTTTTAAAAGTGAAGGATATAAAAATCATTACTACCAGGAAGGAACATTATAAAACTTCAATACGTTGGGGCTCCTCATAACCTTCAAATTCCTCTCATATCCAATCCTTCGTAATATTCTATATACTTTGTCACAAACAAAATCCTACATAAATTCCTTAACGTTCCATAGGTTACCTACATAGCCCGAATCAGATATCAATCCTTCCAATATAAACTTTCCAAGCCACTATTTTCTAACCTTGCTTCCATTCCTAACAATCCTCAGAGGCGCCTAAAAAGAAGTTGGCTAGAGATCTTCTAAAAACTAAGCTACCAATGGTTACTTTCTCTACATGCCTTTATCACTCCATTATAAACTTAAATAGTTAATTAAATAATTAATAGTAAATTAATCGTTTCTTGCGTCTCTTACATTAAGAAACATTTTTTTTCATATCTATCTCTCTGCGTTAACCTTTGGTTATTTTGCTTAAGCAGGGATGATATCATAACATTGTCATGTGTAGCAACACTTGAATTATTGATGAATTTATCTTAATTGAATATTTGTATTATATTGCGTTTTTACTCTTTTTATTTAAACACTTGAATTATTAATTAATTTATCTTATGGCAATATATAGCCTATATTTAAACTTGTTTATTAATGTTGGGATTTTCCGAGCCATGACGTAATCCGCTGTTCCTAATGTGTTATCTAGATAGAGATTATCAGTATGGACATATATTACAGAGAGACTCGATGGGATGTGCACTCTACAAGGAGCATTTTGTCAGTAAGTATCATAACAATAGTTGGTTTTTAGTCAAACAATTTTTAATTACTAAGAAAATGTGTTTCATAGATTTTTGTACCAAAATGGCGGTAGATTTTGATTTTACAAGCCAATATTCATCTGAAAGAATAGTTTTTACAGTTCTGCCATCGCCAACAAGTTATATTAAAAGAAATTAAGGATCGCTTGGAAGCTTTGTTGGTCAAATTCAGTTTTTCATATTTCAAAGTTTCTTTCTCGTAAGAATGAGAAGAGTTTTCTTGGATAACCAACCACGGCATTTTTTGAGAATGGTTCAGAAAGAAAAAAAAATATTACAAAATTGAACATTTTAATATCCCGGTATAAGTAAATGGCGTAGTTGAATATTTTTTACAATGCCTCTAAACTTAGCTAAAATCATCCCTAGGACTCCTGAAAATTTTTGAAAAGTTCAAGGCTAAGGGAAATTTTTCATGATAATATTTTTATTTTTCAATGTGGTAGAATAATATAAGGTAGTCGTTATCGATGCACTAAAAACAAATCTGATGGTTTGATAACCTAATACGTTTACAAATATAATTCTCTCCTTAGAACACTACTATTTTCATAAAAAATTATCGTGGTGTTTGGTAGCATTCTGCACCTCCAAACAAAAAAATCCCCACGAAAAATGATCAAACGCCGCATGACCGTACTTGTCATAACATGTTTGGGTTTTCGGCTAACTATGTCTCCAAAAATACTTAGAACATGAAATTTATTTACTCTTATGCGAATTGAAGAAACTTTTAAATATTCATCGCGATCGGTTTTTAGTGAGCCGAAGTTTAAAACAATACCTACATCATTTTCTTAACCCGAGATGTAAAGCAGAGTTGTCTTCTGGAATGCTAGCTTTCAAATAATATATATATTATAATATATACTACTGAACTACTGATTTTTCAATAAATTTTTTTATGAAATGCTGCTTTTTAAAAAGCTATATTTTGGGAATGGTTGATTTTTTTTTATTAAAACTTTTTTGCTTCAAACTTCCCTCAAACGTTCACTACAAACCTTCTAATAACTTAGAAAATCTGTAAGGGAACATAACAGCATGTTCTTTAATTGGTAAAACGTCAAGTTGTAACACACTTGATTTTGACGGGTTTATATCAATTATGGAGATATAACCATTTAATATTCAGTCATATATATATATATATATATATATATTTTACACAACATGTATCAACTGATAGTATTATATTTTTTTTTATTATTTATTTATTGTAATTTACAACTGTACAAAATAATACAATAAGTAAATATGTTGTATGTTTCATATACACTTGAAAATCTTGGGAAGGAACCACCCATTGGTGGTACTTCAAACATTAATTTAAACTAGAAGGTCCCGTGGCCATCTTCTTTTCAGACGCCTCGGAGGATTATCAGGGATTGCTAAGGATGAAAGATTAAGAATTAATGGGTTAGGATGGTTAAGGAGTTTGGAATAAAAAGACGCATATCTGTTTTGGGTCAAATCTGCAACGAATGGGATGTTAAGGTCTTTATGAATGAGTTTATTTGTGACGTAATAAGGAGCATCAAGGATTTTGGATTGTAACGATTGGATGCGGGAAGAATTTGATGGTTTGGTAGAGTCCCAGCGCTCAATTCCATATGTCCAAATTGGTCTGATTATTGTCATGTAGATCAGTCTTTTGTAATGAATGGGAAGTTTAGAGCGTTTGTCAAGTAAGTGTTGTAGCAATCGGAATCTACGAGCAGTTTCTTGTCGTTTGAGTCTTGTGTGTGGATAGTATTATATTTTAAGTAACTAACTTCCAATAATTTCTTTTCAGACAATTTTATTAATCACACCTGACAAATGATTGCGAAAATATACCTATTTGTATTCTTCCCATTGGCTGTTTTATTAGTAACTTCATTGGTAAGTACATCCGTTAAAAATACTTTTTCCTATACACTTATTATAAACAAAACTACCTGCAAAGAAATGTCTTAGGTTCACCGCTAGATAAGGAAGGGTCAGGTACCCACTCAGCCCCAGGAAGGAGAAGGGGAACAGACTAGGCCTTTGCCTGAGTTGAACGACCAAGTTATTTTGGCCCTTATGAATTTGCTATAAAATATATAATATATAATATTTATGTGACATCTTTATATAAATATTATGTTGCAGACGTATCAAGACTGCACCCTTTGTGAATTCAATGAATGAAACAATTCAGTGAATTGTGAATTCAATATTGGTAAGGGCCCAGGAAAAGATACTAGACTTTTCTCCATGGATCTGTACTCTTGATACTAATTACCATAAATACTTGTAATTTTTTCTATTAATTCGATAATTTTTAACAGGATAAGGAGTGGGGTTAAGATTTTTGTTAGACAGTGTTCTAAAAACTCTGGCAAAATTTCCGAGCCGTGCCGCAGTCGAAAATTTCTTTTATATTATTAAAGTTATGAATCCATTTAACCATTATTTACTTTATTAAATTAAACCAAGGGCCCCGTGAGGAGATTAATTACCGAGTGTAATCTTTAAAAAACGATTCCTTGCCATTACAGAAAAACTGTAGACATAAAAAAAAACTAAATAAGAAAAGATTTTTTTGAACTCTTATTGCAATTATTTTTTATACTGCTGGAAAAAATTTAGGGAGGACATTGAATGGTAGTTTCACGGTAACAAAGTTCAAATAATAGGTTTCTTTGCTTTTTTTAATAAATATTCTTGAATTTAAAATTTGGAAAAATAATTCAGTTGGTTTATAAGTAAAATGTTAAAAAAAAAAAGAAATACAAATATTTTCACATTTTCGGTTTCTTGCCTCTAACTCCGAAACTCTATTTTTTTAATAGAAAATTCTATACCATGCTAGTTAAAACGGTTTTAATTTTATCATCACTATAATATAATATAATCTATTATGATAAGATATTTTATGGACCCATCAACTGGAAATCTTTTATCTTATACCTTGATTTAATATTTTATCTGGCATTTTTTTTCCTCATACAGAACTACCTAAAATCAGTATAATCTATATTTTTGCACAGAAATGAATAATACTATTTCATTTTAAGTTTGATCATATATCCAGAGCCCTGTTTCATAATAAAGTACAAACTAATACTATTAGTCTTGTTTATTTATCTTAATTCAATTGCACAGACTTGTACAATAGTAACTCATACTTTAGTATTTTTTAACTCCTGTAATATCACTAATAGTCATCCCTGTCATGAAAAAATAAATATTAGTGTTATTACCTCACTAGTTTCTACACTTGTGCAATGAACTAATACTATTAGCTTTCATTATGAAATAGGGCCCTGGTATTTCAAAATAATATTCTAAATTTTTTCTATATGAACAAAAAATCTTTTATTCCATATTTCACATTCCAGTACAATTATTTCTGAATTGTACAGGCATACAAAAGAGAATGTTTGCCCAAAATAAACTTTCTAAATAGTATACTGATTTACTTCCAGTTTCTTCTAACATTTTTTTTTTTAATAATAAATAATTTTTATTTTTGGTTATTTTAAGAAATTGTATTTATCTATATTGAATTGTTATAAACGGCTATCAACATTCTTTCATTCCTTAGAAAATGTTTACCGCAATTGGTCAGTCGATCAGAATTGTTTCAATATTGTGCTTATATTGAAGAAAAATGACGCTATTGTATAAAAGCTATTCATATTTCACATATGATAATATAATAGATAATCAAACTATCTAAAAGAAGAATAAAAGTGCCTTAATTAACATTAAATATCCTTGAATCATTTTTGAATGCAGTTTTTATTTGAATGGCAATAAAATTCCCTCTCAAAATAATAATAATAAAATCATTGAATTCTATCTATTATTACTAATGACATGGCATATTGAACCTATTAGTGTTTATTTAAAAAAGAAAAATTGTTCAAGAATTTAGGTAGGAACCTCTTTGAATTTTGTTCATGTTTATTATAACTGGAAAGTTGTACACCACCAAGCATTCTAAATGCTTATACCAAAGATAGTTAAATGCCTATGCAGAACCTTATTGGATCCATAGTAGTTATGAAACATAAAACAGTTTGTGTTACAGTTCTACGTATGCCGGTTTGAAAAGATTTTACAGAAACCATTTCATTATTTGATTTTTACTATATATTGTTGTTATTCACAGTTATATATTATATTTTTTCTGTTGCTACGAAAATTCGAATTTTAAGGTTTCTCGAGGGATAACGAATATAATTTTTTTTTTCTGCCCAGAATACAACAACCTAATTACAGATCACAATGCCATTATGCAATCGGAAAATATAGTCACAGTTTTTCCTGTTCAAAAACGGATTTCTCAACGTTTTCATACATAACCTTTAGCTATTCATAGAACTGTTTAATATTTTGTACTTATCCGTTATTTATTATTAGTAACATTGAGAATAAAATCAATATTGAGAACTCTTTATTTAAGATACTTTAGAGACAGAATTTTTTTAAAAATTCGTTATTAAGCCCAGTTTTACTATTTAACTGAGAATAAGAGCTATCTGATATAAAAGACCATTTCACATTGACATGCTGAGTTAAATTAAAATTGTTCGAGCGGTTTTCAAGTAAATCTAAAAAAGTGAAAAATCATCGTAAAAAGTGGCACATCCGCTACGTCAATTTTTTCTAAGCTTTGCTGTCCCACCCCCGGACTATATACCTGCCTTAAATATGAAATTTTAGTATCGTACCTTTCGTTTTGGAGCTAGCCTGTTATTACACACACACGCTATTTTGTGGGACTTGATTATTTGTACTCAGGAGATCTCAAAATTTGTTAAACTTGATTATATTTATTTTCAGAAAATTAATTTTCACTTCCTTATTTCTTATTTACAACTGAACAACAACTCGGGCTCTTCTTTCCATTATCCAGTTCTAAAGATATAAATATTTCCAATCAACATTTAACACTTGACAACTGTTTTAGGCAAATAGTATTTAAAAGCAGCAAACAATGATAGATAAAAAAAGAAGGTGATTAATAAAAAAATTAGGATTCATATTATGTTGTTAATATATAAAAATTATTTTTAAATCGTTAGTAATATGGTAAGAAAAAATATGAACAATTAATAAGATTTTTTGGTTCAATCTCAAGAGACGTTTTAGATTTGGTAAATGGTCATAAATTAATGAAATGATGTATATGTATTTAAATATTAATTATCGTATCAAAATAAATTTAAAAAATATATATTTATTAAGGTGCAATAGCAACTTCATTGATCATAGTACATCAGCCCAAGATGAGAAAAAAGGCAGTTATTTCACCACAATTTTTGATTACTTTAATGAAAACTATGTATAATTACTAGTAAAAATTGATTAGTCTGCCAAGTATTGGTTGGGGGAATAAAAAATGGCGGCTTTCCAAAACTTTAAAAATAATTAATTTTTTATTCGGAGCTCTATATATTTAAAACTACCAACCACACTAGAAAATCTAAGAGAGCATCATCTAAAGTAGAGTAAATTTATTAAAACATATGTCCCAATAGAGCTATTTACGTTGAATAGTTTTCGAGATATAGCTTTATAAAATGCAACATTTCATAAAAATGTTTATGAAACGTACTGAAAGATCAGTAGTTAGTGAATTTATTTTGAAAAATCTATATCTCAAAAACCATTTGACGTACAGAAGTCTATTAGCACTCAAATTAAATCTAGTTTAATGTGCTATGAAGTAGTTTATAACGTTTATTTTCGTAGGACTTGTAGTTTTCATGAAATTTGCTAAAATAAATTGATCTATAGTTGTTCGGACAAATTTTTATTAGCTAAACTTATATTCATATGTGAATATCGTAAAAACTACTACCCCTATGAAGATAAGCGTCAAAAAATACTTTATAGTAAGTTAAATTTCCTTTATTTAGAGGGTTGGCAGAAAAATTTGCGTCTCATGGGTCTAGAGGTATATTTTTTCAAAAATCAAACATTTTATACGAAAAACTATAAATCAACATTTTTTGAGTTTATTTCGTCAAATATCATAAACACTACTACTCCTACAAAGATAAACATAATTAACTATTTTATAGTAAATTTAACTAGCTTTAATTTTAGTGCTTGAAGACATCTGTACGTCTTTTGGTTTATGAAATAATGGTTTTCATAAATGAAACTTATTGTCTGAACAACTATAAATCAATTTATTTTAGCAAAATTCATGAAAACTACTGCTGCTACGAAAATAAATGTCATGAACTAATTTATGTCTTATTAAACTAGTTTTTATATGAGTGCTAATAAACAACTGAACGTCACATAGTTCCTGTGATATAGATTTCTCAAAATATATTAACTAACTACCGATATTTCTGTACATTTGTATGAAATGTTGCTTTTTAAAAAGCTATATCTCGAGAACTAATTAATGTAAATAGCTCTATTAGGGCTTACATTTCAGCAAATTTACTCTTCTTTAAATAATTTCCTTTTAGATTTTCTAGTGGTGTTAGTAGTTTTAAACAAATAGGGCTCCGAATGATAAATTAATGTTTTTTTAATATTTTGAAACTGCCGCCATTTTTTTATTCTTCCTACCTATGCTTGGCAAACTCAATACTTTTAACTAGTAATTATAAATAGTTTTCATTAAAGTAATCAACAATTGTGGTGAAATAAGTGCCGTTTTTTCCCCGGCTCTTGTACTATTATAACTATACGTTAATTGTTAAATGTTGATTGGTAATATTTCTATTTGTAAAACTGGATAATAGGCAGAAGAGCCCGAAACGTTGTTCAGGTGTAAAGAAAGGGTTAAACAAGTGAAAAAAGGGGTGAAAATAAATATAATAATGTTCAACAAATAAACCCTCTGGAATTTAGTTGCAGCAGTACATTATTTTATATTTAAACTCAAAATTTGTATTTCCATCGAAAACTCGAAAAGTTGAAATTTTTTATGATCGCAATACTTGCCCCTATGTATGTTTACCACGTATGGTCTATGTACACCCTGGTCTACGTGAAAGTAATTAACAATAAACCTAATAAAAAGTTCAGTTTAGTTCCTTATCGCATACGTGGGATTAATTTAAGCAATCAAAACAATACAAATAATAATATATGTTTAATTTTAAGCAACTATATTGATATCAAATATTCAAATGTGTTAATTTATACTATATACACCTCCAAATCTAGTAATAGCATTGCCTGGTCTAAATATCAAACAAAAAAAAAATCAAACATTTATTTAACCTTTATAATAATTCTTATCTATCTATAATAAGCTTATCTAGTTCAAAGACTAAAAGGTTAAAAAAAAAATAGATTATTCAATAATTGTCGTATATTGTTTGAATTCCCATTACATATTATTATTTTTATTATATATTCTGTGAATTATATTGAATATACACAGGCAGTTCCGAAGGAACATTCTTTTCTCTTCTTGTGCTGCAACACTAAGAATGTAGTTTCATTATTTTATTTTTTTCCTACCATCGAAGATTAGGAATTGAAGGAAGGAAAGACAAAAATATAACATAAATGGGGGGAAAAATGGAAGGTCAAAACATAAATATTATTATTTTTTTTTTATTAATTTTTCCTCTATAATTTACAAATTATTTCATCTTTATTTTTCGCAATCAACTAGAATGGATTTGTAATTGGTAAGGCTTTTAAATTTAAAATAGAACTGATAGAAAATAAAGCTATGGCCATGTTGTTATCGCATACGGAATATATATTTGAGAAATTAAGGTGCATTAAAAGGTTATTATGGTAAGGATTTATGTTAAATTTTGTTTCTTATTTAAATTAAATAACAATTAAATATTCAGAGATTAATAACTATAACACATATAAAGTTATGTAAACATGCACAAATATAATGTTTGAGGTAATTTTAGTTCATTTATACAGTTTTTTTTCAGGAAAAGTAATAAAGTGGAAAATATAATGAGCAATTAGTCAAATATACACCCTAAAAATATATTTCTATTGCGACAGTAAAAATATATCTTTTTTTAGCTAGATAAGAAAATAATTACTCTCTGAGCTGTCGGGTTAGGAGACAGCAGACAGAGGTGTAGAAGGGTGAAATGGGTTAGGACATGTGAATTATATTTGAATATATATTTAGAAGTTATAAACACAATAACACAGTAAAATCGTTATAATTTTTTTATTTTTTTTTAGTGTGCAGACACGCCTGCAATCTATTGTGAACAGAAAACGATTGTGAGCTCTCTGTGCCCTAATGTGAGTGACAGTATGCTGCAATCCGGCATCAAGTTCGGCACATCCGCGTATAGATACAGACTGACCACTGCAGTTGCAATAGAACTTACCAGCCCGCAGGCTCTACTCCTGGCTTTGATCAACAGTTTAGTCACTGGTGATGTGGTCACTTGTTCTGCACTGGCGGAATGCTCGCACCACATCAAGCAACTGCGGTCCAACCACCTCAGGCTCTGGCTGAGAGAGGACTTCAGGTTCACCGAAAAGGATATTAGAGTTGCACTGGCCCAGCTTGATGCAGGAGTAACCACTGGAACACTGAAGTTACCTGCACACGTTATAACAATTATTCATTCTCTAGCAGAGGTCCATAAGATCGCATTGCAATCGAAGGTGTGTTAAAAAATAAATATTTAATATTTAATCTGTAAGAAGAGAGTTACATAACAATAACAATATTTATTGTTACCATCGTTTCGCGCCAGGGCTTGGTTAGGGCTAAATGAAAAAACAGGATACGAACATTATTGAATTGACAAAATATTTAAATAAAAAACATTTTAAAAAAAATTAGTTTAATGTTTTGTCAATTCTATAATGTTTGTATCTACTTTTTTCCATTAGTCCTGATGATGCCCTGCAAATTGGGGCGAAACGTCGTTTTACAATAAATAGTCTTCTTTTACTATTTTGATACCTTTATTGACCGCCACCTGGTCTGTCTTCCAGTAATCTATTTCATACGGTCAACTATCTTCTTTCAATTTAGTATTTACCTTTCAAATATCAAATTTTAATTCTTCATGGTATTTAATGTATAGCTATTATTTACATTTAAGTTTTGTACTGCTACTACTAGGGTACACGCTCTAGGTAATAAATAAGTGACACACTATGTGAATTAAGTTGAGAGGACAAGATAAGTACTGAGCTGTTGAGGGCAATTGCGTTATTTATAATCAATTTAAACCAGTTGGGATAATAGTCTTATAATAAATATTACTTTATTATTTTTTTTTATCTTGAGGATCAGTCACTAACACAACTCTATTTAGTGGACATTTTGCCTAACAAATACTTTCTTCAACTTGTTGCTATAAAACTACATATTGTAATTATGATCAATAACTATTTCAATTAAAAGATTGTTTAATAAAAACATTACTTACAATGATATATTACAGTGTGTTCTACGATGTAATCATACAAACTAGAGATTTAGGCCAGAACTAAATAAATTTTAAAATGAAGGTAGGCTTACAATAGATTTTTCCCACATGTAACCGTTTTTCCCCCCTAGCTTGTAGTCCGTCTGTTATTTATATTTTACATTTTTTCTGTTTCTATTTAGTGTTGTTAATTATGTCTGATGTATTTATTGGGTTAGGATGACAATTTAAAATTTTCACATCCGATTTCTTATAGTTCGCTCGATTCTTAAATTTTTTTAATATTTATTTCGTGAGCCAACTCCTAAGGATTCTTAGAGCCCTCCTAGGGTCCACCCAGCCTCTTAAATTTGGTACTCTTATTGGGGGAAAATTTAGTGGTCGAGCGTGATTCTGACCAAATCAACTCCTTGCACAACCGTTTGTCTAGTAACAGTACTACCTTACAAAGTACTGAATCCCTGACCCTTCATGGGTTGTAGTGGTACAGATTTTAATTTTTAATCATTTATTTTAAATTTCTTCCTCAAGGTAGTAAGTATCCTTGGTCTATCCTCTACACCGTCTATACAGCTGACATTCCAACTAATCCTAACACTATCCTCACAACGTATGCCGATGACACATGTGTGCTCCCCCCATAACCCATTAATTGTATCCCAAACTCTCCAATCCCATATCACAACCCTCGAAGAATGGTGTCGTAATTCGAGGATTAAGATAAATTCCAACGAATCCCATCAAATCACCTTTACTCTTCTTCGTAAACCTACCGACTACCCTACGGTTTCATTTAATAATGTTACTCTTACCCTGTCGAACAGATCCGCCATCTTGGACTACATTTGGACAAACCTTTAACCTGGAATCCTCACACAAGACTGAAAAGACAGGAAACTGCACGTCGATTTCGACTATTACAGCACTTAATAGACAAACGCTCTAAACTTCCAACATATTACAAAAGACACATACATGACTGTAATAAGGCTAATCTGGGACATATGGAGTTGAGCTTTGGGACTCCACTAAACCTTCGAATTCCTCTCGTATTCAATCCTTACAATCCAAATTCCTTCGTAAAATCATCAATGCTCCTTACTTTGTTACAAATAAAATCATACATAAAGACCTTAATGTTCCCTATGTAACCGATTTAGCCCGAACCAGATATCACTCCTACCATTATAAACTCCCTAACCACTCAAACCCCCTAGTTTCTAACCTTTCATCCTCTTCCATTCCTGACAATCCTCCGAGGCGCCTGAAAAGAAGATGACCACGAGACCAGCTAATGTAAAATGTCATTAGAGTGCTACCAATGGGTAGTTGCTCTACACGCCTCTAATACTCCATTTTAACTAAGACCATATATACTAAATGTATTATGTAATATACAGTTGTAAATTTCAATAAAGTTAATAAATAAAAAAAAAATTAATTTCACTTAAAGTTATTTTTTTTTCCCGATGTATGATTTATGGTGCATCCCTGATTGTCTAAAATGGGTTGTAAGAGCACTTTGGTCAGGTTTTGCCAAAGAAGTATAATTTTGTTGATATAACCTTCTTTTGAGATACTGTTCTAAAGTTCCAAAATAGAGATTTCCCGCAGTTCTCTGCACAGGGAATTTCGTACACTATATTAGATTGTAGCTCCATTTTGTCTTTGTCTTTCATATTGGTGTGAGGTTTAGATAAAGTGGCGGTGTTTTTGTATGTAATTGTATAATTGTTTTTGATTTGAGTTTTTTATATTATCTCTGAAAGTGTTGGTGTATAAGGAATTGTATTGTATATGTTTCTGTTCGTTTCTAGGAGTTGTGGTTATGTCAAAGTTTTTGTTAGCTTTAGTAATTGACCTACTAGTTTATGTGATTGCCCATTTGATAGGAGATCTACTACTTTATTTTCTGCTGTTTTTTGGTATTTAGGAAATGTTAATTTTCTCGGCCGGTTTATTCAATTCTAAGCTGTCTTGATTTTATATAATTTTGGACATCGCCTGGTATAGTGTATATATCTTACTGAGTGAATCGGTTTTTTACCACTATTTTATTTCTGTTTCCTCATTCAATTTTCTAATTAAAAGTACATCTGAAAATGGTATTTTGTTTTCTATTTCAAATTTTACAGTATAATTTTATCTGGAACCAAGGTTGTCAAATTTCCTTAAAACTACCTTTTTTTTCATTGTTCTTAGTTGAAATCGTGGTTATGCATAATCAACAAATTTTTTTTTGTGAACGGTATTACAGTATCACATAAATATCTGCTAAAATCGGTAAAAAAAATAGATGTGCCTTCATTTTCCAAAAGAATTTCATTGTTTTTTAGATACAGGCACAATTTTTCCATTGTTGTTTCTAACAATGAGATGACCTGATCATTTGTAAATATCCTTTATAATTATGTATAGTTTTTTTTTTTTTTTTAGAAAGAGCTTTTGGACCATGGTGCAGATGTATCAGCTAAGACTATAGCGGGCTGGAATCCACTAATGGAAGCATCTTATGTTGGCCACTT
>NW_027111693.1:109438-111887 GCF_000696795.3 Halyomorpha halys
GCAGATGTATCAGCTAAGACTATAGCGGGCTGGAATCCACTAATGGAAGCATGTTATGTTGGCCACTTGGAAATTGTTAAACTCCTCATTGGTCGGGGAGCACCTCTTAACGATAGAAATTTTTCTGGGAAGACAGCTTTAGGCCTTACAAGAAATTTGGATGTAAAAACATATATTATATCAAAAGGTGGGGTTGTGTGACGTCAACGTTGTTAACTGCCAATTGTCTTCAAGTACACGCTCTGCATCATTTTTTACTGTCCAAAACGTGTTTTTATGTTTTATAAAGTTGGTTTTCTTCATCATTAAGATAAATATAATCTTATTTAACCTAATTTTATTTAAAACCAATTTTAATTGACATATTGAGCTGATTCTTAATGAATCGGAAAGCAATATTTACAAATATTTTGATCAAAGAAAGAAATGTAATGTTATGTGATTAATTAAAATTTATAAAATGAATGATATATCATTTTCTATATTTTAATTAATTTTCAAGTTTTTAGACACTAGGTAAGTTCATTCATAAGTGATGTGTAAATAAAATCCAATATATAAAATAATAAGTGTTGAGTTCATTTCCTCTTTCATTTAATCTCTATTAGTTTCTTCCCATATAACAAAATAGCCAAAGAATAAAACAATGGACTGTTGATTTTTTTTTAATTAATACTTATTTGCAAATAATATTGGTTTCCCTATCATTATTTAGTCACACCAATATTATTTAACCTACCTCACAAACAGGTTAGGTATCCCATTCATAATAAGTTTATTAATTAAGAGTTTTTTCACCACAACTCATTAAAATAAAAAAAAGTATTC
The DNA here is from genome assembly GCF_000696795.3 of Halyomorpha halys. Classification (NCBI taxonomy): domain Eukaryota; kingdom Metazoa; phylum Arthropoda; class Insecta; order Hemiptera; family Pentatomidae; genus Halyomorpha; species Halyomorpha halys. The sequence goes on from NW_027111693.1 coordinate 110,267, forward strand.
CATCAACTATTTTTTGTTACATTTTCATATCTTTTTTATGATTAAAATCTCGTAAAAATCAGTTATAAATAATGATAAAATAGTTGACCATATTAATTAATTTTACTTAAAATCTCTGCACAATGTTGGTTTATGTACCTTTATTTAAAATTAACGGCGTGATAAATTTTTAGTGATATATAAATAGCTTAAAGAATTTTTCTTTAAAAAGGATTATTTTCTCTTTGTAAATTCACTGTATTGTAAAATCAACACTATGTCTATTTTTGAGTGTCGGCTGCACCAGTGCTATAATTTAGGCCATTTGCATTGTTTTATATGCCATCCCTGTGCTTTCTTCCAACAATTGTTTGGTTTCACTTTTGTATATTGCTGTAATGTATAAGTGGAATGCTCAGAATGACTTAAGACCACCACAGAGACTGGCTTCTAGGCCCATCACATGGTGAAACTACAAGCGGAATTAAACCAGAAGACCAGAAAGAATGAAGCAACTACAGTGTTCTCGCCTTTAGACGCGAGTGTTCACAGTGTTGTTACACTGTTCACAATGTTACAGTGCTCACGCCTTTAGTGTCTCACAGTCTGATATGTAAGACACTACGGGACAATGAATTCCCGGAGCACCTGTACACTTTATTGAGATCATTCCTACAGCATCACTCATTAATGGTACGAGTCGGCGAGGCGGTATCCGGAGATGTCCTACACCTGTGGAGTTCCCCAAGGGTGTATGCTATCTCCAGTACTGTTCTCACTATATAGAGCTGAAACTGTTGGAGGCAAGTATGACAACGCTACTGTAGTGGTTTATGCCGACGATATAGTTATCTACACTAGTTCAATAAATGCAGAGGCAGCTTTAGCGTCCTCTCCCTAAAGTCTATAGGGTAGTAGGGATGGGATATCGAAATAAAAATATCAATATCGGTATCGCTATCGGATAGCAATATCGATATCGATATTATATCGGACCTAAAATATCGATATTTTAAAATATCGAAGTATCGATATCGAAAATTTAACGAATTAAAGTAATAATAATTATAAAATGATACTATAGCAAGATATTGGAAGACTTATATTATGTCATACCTTATCAAAATACATAAGAAACTCTTAATAACTATGAAAAAAATCAACACCACGACAACCATATCATAAACATAAAAAATATTAACTAAAATATAATTGTTTTATTGAAGAAAATTTAAAAATAGAATATCGATATTTTATTTTGATAATTACATATTTAATTCAATATTTTCTATTTTTGTAATATCGATATGGTATATAACAACAATATTCCGATATTATTTATTCGAAAATTCGTTATATTGTTTAAAATGACTAAAATAAAATACATTTATTAGAAGTACTTATTTAAAAAAAAAATTTTTTTAAAAGAAAACACTCCAAAAAATAAATCCGTCGGACCCATGGATGTCCGTTTAGAGATGAACTTAGATTAAAAATGGTTATAGTATATTAGTAGACCATTTATTATAAACTATTAATGATAAGTGGTCACAAGTAATTGATTTCATTACCTGTGTAATATCCCTACTTATTACTTATGTATTTGAGTAAGTATAAAATATATATAAAACAAATCGATATT
>NW_027111693.1:112862-113145 GCF_000696795.3 Halyomorpha halys
TCATTTTAAACAATATATCAATATTTCGAAAAAATTATATCGGAATATTGTTGCTTATATTTCACATTGATATTACAACAATGTATAATATCGAAATAAATACGTAATATTAAAATTAAATATCCATATTCTAATTTTAAAATTTATATATGTTATTTTAGTCGATATTACAAATATAGAAAACATCGAAATAAATGTTTAATTATCAAAATAAAATATCGATATTCCCATTTTAATATCTCTTTATAATATCAAAATAAATATGTAATTAACAAATTAAAAT
>NW_027111693.1:113195-120224 GCF_000696795.3 Halyomorpha halys
AAATAAATGTTTAATTATCAAAATAAAATATCGATATTCCCATTTTAATATCTCTTTATAATATCAAAATAAATATGTAATTAACAAATTAAAATATTGATAATCCATTTTTAAATTTTGTATATAATCTTCTAGTCTTTTTAAACAAAATATCGATATTTCGATAAAACAATATCGGAATATTGTCGCTTATATTCCATATCGATATTACAACAATACAAAATGTCGATATTCCTATTTAAAAATCTCTACACAATTTTCTAGTATTTTTAAACAAAATATCGATATTTCAATAAAATAATATCGGAATATTGTTGCTAACGTTAGAAATAAAAAATTATCGAAATGAATATGACATTATCAATATTAAATATCAAAATTCTATAATTAACATTTTCTGTAGCAAATATTGATATTTGGATTAAATAATATCGGAATATGAATATATGACCTTATACATTTTTATACAACATTTATTTTATATATCTCTACTATTAAGGTGTGCGACCTTTTTTTTTTTTTTTTTTTTTTTTTTGTTTTGATATTATCGGTTACTGGATATCGATATCAAAATATCGGATATCGGAGACAAAATATCGATATCTCGATAATATCGATATCGATATCCCATCCATATAGGGTAGCAGGGTGCGAAATAGGCCAGCAGGCAGCATAGTATACCTTTGACAGATACCTGACGCTAGCTCGCCACAACAATAAGAAGGTTAAGCTGGTTAGGACCAAGTCTTCAGGCTTTATCACCTGATAACCTCATAATCTTTCTCTCCACCTCACATTAATGATCTACATAATAGCTGTGCTCTACGGAGGACCTATACTTACCAACATAGCACCAATAACAGTCAAGAAGCTCCAACAGTTTCAGAGTGGTATAGTGAAGCATACTTCACCACATACACACGACACTCGACCTACCAACTATGACTGAATTTATCACGAAGAGCCTCCAGCACTGCACATATCAACTATTTAGGACACTAACGCCAATAAAACGGCAACAAAGGGGACAGACTCACTTAGCGAGCCTCAGTCTAGACTGAGGACTAATAACTGACTTATTTCTGACCCAATAAACGCGGTGAGCTCCGTCTCCATTATAGTGACAGAGAATATTACCCTTTTCCAACATATCCAATTCCTCTGCCTCCTCTTCGAATGCAGTAAAAGAGGTCTTTATCAACCCGTTTTCCCATCATCCCCTATCATCATCAACCCCCGCAACCCCCCGCACCCTTAGGGCTTGGAAAAAAAAATGTTAGTAGATCTTCAGGATTATTATTAAACTCAGTGAATCAATGAGAAATTAAGTGGTATTTAATATTTGATAGGTCTTGTTCGCATTTAAATCCAACAGGGTTCGAATGCAAAATGTACAAAAAATCTTCCTTTAAAGTATGTTTTTTTATTTTTTTTTAAATAGTCAGTTCTCATTGTTAGCAATATTAATTAATGTGTTAATGTAAAATATAAAATAATATTCTGAATAACTAACATAAAATTAACTAAAAGAAAAATCTTTATTACATTCGATTCGAACCTAATACGTGACCGCCCAATCTTTCTCGTCTTCTTTATATTCTGCTAAACTGTTGTATATTGGCAGGTACAACATTTATATTTGTCATTCCTCCCTTTAGAAACCTTAAAATAAGAATTTTTATTGCAACAGAAAAATAAATAATTTTCACCTCAGTCGTTGTGATTTTTTTTTTTTCTAAAATCACTAAAATAGTGATATCCAGAGATGGGCTAAAATTAACTATAACTAAAATTGCCTTTAGCCCTACAGTATACTTCAATAATTTTGCCCTTACCCTTGTAGAACAAACCCGCTACCTTTGACTAAATCTGGACAAATGACTAACCTGGAATCCTCAGACTGAAAAGCCAGGAAACTACGTCAATTTCGACTATTACAACACTTACCAGACAAACGGTCCAAACTTTCAATTTATTACAGAAGACTGATTTACATGGCAATTATAAGGCCTATCTGGACATACGGAGTTGAGCTTTAGGGATCCAAAATCCTTCGTAAAATCCTAAATGCTCCCTACTTTGTCACAAATAAAATCATCTACAAAGACCTTAATGTTCCATTTGTAACCGATCTAGCCCGAACCAGACATCAATCCTTCCATTACAAACTCCCTAATCACTCAAAACCATTACTATCTAATATTGCTTCCGCTTTTATTCCGGACAATCCTCCGAAGCGTCTGAAAAGAAGATGGCCTCTATACTTTATATTGTAAAAATGTTTTTAGAGAGTTATCAATGGGTAGTTTCTCTACATGTTTGTACCATACCATTATGATTTCTTTAAATTTACTTGATGTATTTTATGTACAGTTATAAATATCAATAAATAAATTTTTAAATAAAATTGCCTTAGATTCGGCCTTCGATTAGACCCTTATTCATTCATGACCTTTGATTAATAAGTATCGTATCCACGGCAAATTTATCTATTAGATTCATAGTTGCCAAGCTCTAGTGATAACTTTAACACGAGCCCGCCAATCTACACAAAACTTGGGGTAGAAGTACGTAGATCATTAACTGAAAGTTGTATGCGCATACCGCACCAAATTTTTACATGAAAATTAATAAATACTAAACTGTGGAAGAAAAAAAATGTTACTTATCTATTATATTATATTATATCATGTAAAAATATGTAACTTATATTTGTCCAGTCACGGATTGATCAGTATGCTGTGTAATGTAGCAACCCGATGTATTTGGGCAGCATGAATGAATAAAGTATTTCTTTCTCTCTCTTAATTAATTTGTATCATTAATAAAAACCTAATCTTATTTGTTATATTTTTAGAACCTTTAATAAATATTTTATTAAAGATAGAGATGTGATGGCATGTATTATTTTTCTCTACATAAGATAATTTTCTAGATTTTTGACATTAGCTAAGTTCGCAAAAATAACGATATGTAAAAAAAAAATCCAATATTCCAAACTACAAGTGTTGAGGTAATTTCAAATTGTTAAATATGCCCCTTCAGTATAATGTACACCTTGGTTCTCACAAGCCTGAGGACCAAGAGGCAGGGTTTAGAACCAATTCCCGGACAATTTAACATTGTAGTGGATTTATTTAAATTTTTATAAGTCGGCTGCCTTTTTCTCTCTAATATTTATAAACACATTTGTGTATATATAAATCCGATTTTCGATAAAATTCAACCAAATTCAATATTTGTTGATTTAGTTAATTTTTTAGGTGATGTTTTTTCTTGGAATAGTTGTTGAAAATGTGATAGAAATAGTTAACACTACGCTAAGTAACGAGGTATTAGTTAAACGCTGATAAAAATAATCTGTTTTTAATTGTCACTAAACCCCGAAAACAAAAAATAATATTCTGGATTTTCTTTTGAGGAAGTTTGATTATATTAATGTTTTTTACATTGTAGATATGAAGAAAAACTTCTACAATTAAACAATGTAGGTGTAAAACAATTTTAAACTATGTATGATTGTATAGATAACAAGATTTCAATATGGGAATTGAAAATATGACAAATATGTGGATTATAAAGGTGAACGAGTATGGTATAATTGTCCCGAAACGTTGTACAAGAAAAATATAGAATAGGTTATGTTCTATTTGGAAGTTTTTCTTCACCTTAACAATTTTAAAAATATAATATTTAATGTAGTTGTCGGATTTAAGTCATCCGATATTTTCTGTTCTTTTTTTGAATTTGTTTAAAGTCGGGATCAGGGGTCTCATTTTTTGATCTCCTTGCCGCGGACACCGGAATACCCCAAAGACGCTGCCACTGCGATGCCTTCTTCATTATCTATCATTGCATCAAGATAGATCCTGGTCTGCCCCTACTCCCACGCTACAGATGAGGACATGCTGGCCAGCCACCGATCGAGAAACACGTCTTTCTGACACCAGGCGAAGATACATGGTTTCACCATTTTCGCTCACAGCTGAACCTAGACGAGAGAAGCAAAGAAGACGTTACCGCGGCGACACAGATAAGACAATATCGTAATATACGAAACCACCCAAAACTAATGTCTATAATCGAATAATATATTATTTCAGCTAACACACTAACCATAGTTTGCGACTTTAGGGACTTTATTTGGACTTAAAAGAAATATACGCATGTACATTAATAACCAGAAGAGTCTCACAATTTTCAGCCCTCCTCCCTTTTCCACACGAATACAAATAAAATTCAACGTACACTCGGGATACCTGAAGTAAGAAACGGAAAGGTCCCGATGTATACAATAGTAATGCATAAAACTTACTTTTTCAATCTCATATTTTGTAAAAACATTTCAAGGGTCTAAATAGTTATAAATTTTATTTTATTCTCTTTTCTCTTTTTCTCTTTTTTTCTCTTTTTCGATTTTTTTTTTCTATTTGACCATCCAGCTTTTACAGGTAAACAAGTACATACAAAATACAAAATTTTGTCATACAATAATTTCAGACTTATTAAGAGGTTTGTGTTGTACTTTTTTTTCTTTTTATAGTAAAAAGTTTGTTGTACTTTTCTTAAAATTGTTGAAATTCTAGTTAGTGAACATGTTAACTAAAACGCTCATTTGAAAAATTTTTACGGGAAAAATCTTGGGTCGTTCTTTTTTCCAGAACTAGATACATTGATTTTTTTAAAGAAAACTCTTCAGCTTTTCGTTATAGTTTTTTTTTATTTCTAGAAGATCCATTAATTGTGAATTTTTGTATTAAAAAATTAGGATGAATATGTACAATTTAAAGAAAATGAGTAGTTTAACTATTCAAAGTTTGCATTACTAGTTTTTAAAGGATCAATAGTTTTCATTCATGCTTTAAATGTCTTTAAAATTTAACACAAGATCTGATATATGAATAAATACCATTAATATAAGTTAATTAATCTTAAAAATTCCAGAACAACTTAATATACCAGAATAAATATATAAATATTCTATATATTTTTTTTTTTTATCAGGACAAGTTATTAGTTGAACTTGGAGTTGACGTTCTATTGCAGTAAGTGCTTTTACTGAATTGTCTAAAGGATATACCTTTCTGGCTCGACTGTGCTCTTTAGTAAAGCGATATATAACACACAGTCTGAAACAATAAACATAATAATTTCGCATCCTCGGTGGAAACTTTCCAAGGAAGTTATTATTTTCCAACTTAGTTCAGGAAAACAGTGGAAAAGTTGAGAACGGAAGGAAGGCGATATAAATCAGACGCGATTGTTCCAGGGCCTCCAAGACCATTAGTAGGAAGAAAAAAATGATAGGACGAAAATATTCATAATGGGTTTTAGCTGTAGATACCCATTGGCTTTCGATAACGTCACTTCGTCTCACTTTCCGCTCTTCCAGCATTCTTTTTTTCCGAAATTGGTATTTTTCATAAATATTTTATATTACTGACAGTGATAGCAATTATAGTCTAGTTAAAATAGCATAAAATTAAAGTGTACCTTGAATTTAGTAGAAAATATCTGTCAACGAATTCTTATGTAAATATTTTTGAAAAACACAATGGTAAATTAATTTTACCACTTTCTGAGTGTCCACAGATCTCATGAGGCACATTTTTCAAAAACGTACGCCGAATATTTTAATTTTAAACTACTTATATATTAAGTGTTAAAATGCATATTTCAACAAATTTACTCTTCTTTAAATAATGTGCTCTTCGGGTTTCTAGTCTTGTTGGTAGTTTTTAAGATATAGAGCTTCTAATGAAAAATTAGTGTTTCTAAGGATTTGAAACAGCCGCCATTTTTATTTCCCCTACCTATACTTGGCAGACTCGTCAATTTTGACTATTAATTATATATAATTTTCATTCAAGTAATCACTGCCTTTTTTTCTTCCCGGCTCTTGTACTAAGAAGAAAAGTCGTAGTTACAAGAGTGAGAATCGGTCATTCTAACTAGACCTATATAATAAAATAATACCATTATTTATATATTTATATTTATTACTAATTACAGTTTTTTATTATTTATTATCACTATCGTTAATTAATTACTAAAATTGATATCATAAATTGTTCAGTTGAGGGAAACGATTTACAATTGTTACAATTTGCAATGGCAATAATAGCTGTCAGTAGATTTTTGCCCTCAGATTTAAATGGCAACAACCAGCGTTATCGTTAAATGAAAGCTTTCAATATTAAAAATATTAATTTGGGTAAAAACGTGAATGAGAAAGAGTATATGAATATAAAGTATGTATATTAATGTATAAAATGCTTAAAAGATAAATAATGTAAAGAGGCAGTAATAACAATAAAGTTGAACGCCCAGAATAATACAGTAATCTAATCTAGTCTGAACCTGTTAGAATTGAAGTTGATCGATTAGACATCGTAAAAGCTCGTTTGGAAAATTAGTACCAGGAAGTATTGTGACAATGACTAGATAAGAAATATCTGTTCTGAAACTATCGAAGAACGATTTCAACACGAAGTGAAAGTTGTTGATGCGTGCACCGCACCAAATGTTTTATAATAAACTTTATTTTATGTATGTGAATGAAATTCAAGGGACTATTTAGCCAATTGATATGATTTGAAATGGAAAATACTGAAGTAAAGGAGAAACTGAAAGAAACTATGGAACACAGAAAGTAAAGGAACACAAAATTATATTAAAAATTGGTAATTTTTATATCGTTAAATTTTTCTTTTAGACTTTCTGGAAAATTATTGAGAACTATTTGTGTTGTAACTTTAATTAACGAATTGAAGTTTTTTTTTTTGTTTTTTTTTTTGTGAGATGATGTTCGGGATGTGCGTTAGGCAAAAAAATACTCAAATAAACAAAAAACTTATTACTAAATAATTCAAAACACTATCCAAATTATAGTCTCAAAACTTTTATTTCTGTTACACATCCAACGTTTCGGCCAATACGGCCATCTTCAGGGACAATCTACTACAAAAAGTTTCCATTATATATATGATCCTACAACCAATTCAAATATTTAACATTATTATTTATAAT
>NW_027111693.1:120737-125740 GCF_000696795.3 Halyomorpha halys
TGAAGATGACGAGACGATGGTAAGTTATGACGTTGTCTCATTGTTTACAAATATTCCACTCAAATTGGTATATAAAATCATAAATGAAAAATGGGAGGAAATAAAACCAAATACAAATATAAAAAATAAAAAATTGTTCCTAGAAGGAATTAAATTATGCTGTGAAAATGGCATTTTCAAATACAAATTGTTATGTATATTTCCAACTTTGTTTTTTTACTATTATCCTTTATTTAAAGTTTCTCTGAGTGATGGCTGTTGTCTCTTTTGTTTTTATTCAGCCTTGAAATTTAGTTCGAAACGTGGGCACGTTATAAATAAGTTTTTGTTATTGCTGTATTTCGGCTGACCGCACCCCTCGACCATCTTTTCCTCATATTAATCTATTAATCGTAAATATTTTACTTAATTAAAAAAATCTCGTTTGGTTAAAAAAAACACTAAATAAATGGAGAAATGAAGTCAACCAATATGTAAATACGGTGGAATATTTAAAAATATATAAAGTAAAAATGGTTAAAAATATCACAAAATATTTTTAGAAAGCATGAACAGTTAAGTAGAAGTTATGTAGAAAGAAATATTTGAAACCGTAAAATTCCCATCTCCAAATATTATTACTATAATTTCATGGTTCATTTTCTTCCATAGCCATAAAATGCATATAACTACCCATAAAGAATGAATTAAAATTAATGCATATGGTTTATTCGAATAAATTCGAATCGCAAAATGGATAGCACAATTACTTTCTCGAGCGTGGAATCTGATGCCAAAAGATGTCGCCCTTAGCGGACTAATCAAACTAATTTTATTACACACGAATCGGGGTAATTAAATTACATAAATTGTATTTATGGTTCATTTACTGTACCTGGTCAGAGATATTGCCTTATTTGTTAAATTTATTTTTACTATGTGATCTATTGGATCATTTCATATCAAATTTTAGTCCGTTCATATTATTTCGGAAATTCAAAGCGGGATCAGTGAACTTTTGTTGTTTACTACGATCATGTTTACAAATTATAATGTGCCGTTATTAATCCTCTCTTTTTTTCATCATATTTTCTATCACTCCAATCGTTTGTACGTTGTTTATATGCCAATAAATATGACCATGTAAACTTGCGATTTTCGTGAGTAAACGAGTAATTTTAAGCGTGGACACAGGGCACCCCAAACTGGCAGAAAGTACAGGTGGTTAGAAAAATTTTTGGCAAGTGGCACAGATTGAGATAACCAACTCAGAGGAGAAATTTGCGACGATGAACTTAGGCTTACTGTTGAAGAAAACTCTTACCAAACATTTGCTGCAAGTCCAGAAGGATTTACTGCACAAGTGAATTGACAGTTTCTCGACACCTAAAAACCATTGGTAAAGACCTATCTTGTATACTATTGTCAAAAATGAACAATTGACATAGAAAACAAACGTATTCAAAAGAAATAACCAAATTTCTTATCTTTGAGTATGAGCGTAGGCAGGGAAGACTAGATTTATGAGACCCAAAAGAAAAAAAAATAAGAAAAAAGGGAATTTATTTGATAGATGATTTAATTCTGAAAACATGCTATAATTAGGAAGCTAACTTTATTTAATTGACATCTTCTCGGATCACATGATCACAACAACACCTTTGAAGGAACAAGACAAGATCGATATACGTCGATTCTTCGGTAAAAAAAGGTTATATTCCATTAGGGATGGGATATCGAAAGAAAAATATCGATATCAAAATCGGATAGCAATATATAATATCGGGACTAAAATATCGATATTTTAAAATATCGAAATCGAAAATTTAACGAATTAAAATAATAATAATTATAACATTATAATTACAGATTAATAGATATACACTGTTGAAATATCAATATGGAATCTTAGCAACAATATTCTGATATAATTTTATCGAAATATCGATATTTTGTTCATAAAGACTAGAATATTGTATAGAATAATTAAAAATGGAATATCGATATTTTATTTAGATAAATACATATTTTTTTCTATATTTTACATTGTTTTAATATCGATACCGAACATAAGCGACAATATTCCGGTATTATTTTATCGAAATATCCATATATTGTTTAAAATGAAATAAATATTAAATAGAGATTTTAAAAATAGGAATAACAACATTTTATCTATATAATTACATATTTTTTCGATATTTCACATTGTTGTAATATCTATATGGAATATAAACAAATATTTTCCTGTATTGCTTTATTAAAATATCAATATTTTGTTCAAAATGAATGAAATAACATATAGAGATTTTAAAATAGGAGATCCATATTTTATTTTGATAATTACATATTTATTCCGATATTTTACACAGTTGAAATATCGATATGGAATCTTAGGAACAATATTCTGATATTATTTTATCGAAATATTGTTTAAAATGACTAAAATATTATATAAAGATTTTAAAATAGGAATATCAATATTTTATTTTGTTAATTACATATTTTTTCTATATTTTACATTGTTTTAATATCGATATCGCATATAAACGACAATATTCCGGTATTATTTTATCGAAGTATCGATATTTTGTTTAAAAAGACTAGAAAATTGTATAGTGTTTTTAAAATAGGAATATCGATATTTTATTTTGATAATTACATATTTATGTCAATATTATCTAATGTTGTAATTTTGATATAGTATATAAGAACAATATTCCGATATTATTTTATCGAAATGGCTGAATAAATATTGTTTAAAATGACTAAAATAACATATGGAGATTTCAATATAGGAATATCGATATTTTATTTGATAATTACATATTTATTTCGATACTTTACTCTGTTGTAAAATCGATTTAGAAAATAATCAACTGTATTATGACATTTCTTTATCGAAATATTGATATCGATATTATCACCAATGTTAAATACCGAAATGAACATGAAATCGTAAAAATAAAATATCGAGATACCTTATTTTAGCTTTTCATAAAATTTTATAGTTTTTTTTTCATAAAATATCGACATTAATTACTATGTAAAATATCAAAAGAAACATGGATTAATCAATTTAAAATATCTAAAAAATATTTTTAAGCTTTGTATAAAAATCTTTTAATCTTATTAAACCAAATATCGATATTTCTATTTAAAAAATATGGAAATATCGATATCGATATTATCAACAATGTTAAAAACCGAAATGAATTTGAAATTTTCAAAATGAAATATCGATATCGATATTTTCAACAATGATAAATATAGAAATAAATATGAAATCATAAAAATAAAATATCGAAATACATATATTTTAGCTGTTCATAAAATGTTATAGTTTTGTTTTATAAAATACCGATATTTCTATAAAATTAAATATCAAAATTTCTAATCTTCGATATCGATATTAAGGACAATGTAAAATATGGAAAGGAACATGAATGCATCAATTTAAAATATCGAAAAACTCTTTTTAAGCTTTGTATAAAATTTTCTTAATCTTTTTAAACCAAATATCGATATTAAGATGAAAAGATATCGAAATATCTTTTCTAAGATTTTATAGCGATATTAATAACAATGTAAATTATCGAAACTTGAATTTTTAACTTTAAAATATCGAAAAACTATTTTAATGCTTTTTATAAAATTTTCTTAATCTTATTAAACCAATTATCGATATTTTTATTTAAAAAATTTCGAAATATTGATATCGATATTATCAACAATGTTAAATACCAAAATGAATTTGAAATTTTCAAAATGAAATATTGAAATACCTTGTTGATAATCTTCCATATCGATATTATTAAATATATTTAATATTGAGATATTAAATTATTGAAACCAAATATCGATATTTCACTTTAAATTTGTCTAGTATTTTTAAACAAAATATCGATATTTCAATAAAATAATATTAGAATATTATTTCAATAATCGATATAGATATTAATAACATTATTAAAGATTGAATGGATTTTAAACTGTTGAAACAATATATCGATCTTTTGATAATCTTATGTTATAAATAAATAATTATAAAAATGTCAAATATCAAAATACTATCATTAATATTTCCTTTAGTAATATATTATCGGTTACTGGATATCGATATCAAAATATCGGATATCGGAGACAAAATATCGATATTTCGATAATATCGATATCGATATCCCATCCCTATATTCCATGAGAGCAATTATTTGAAATATACTTAGCTCTAAAATGAAGAAAAAAGGAAATCCTAGAAATATGGTGCTCTCATAGCAAACCTCTTCATCACCTCATTTTTTTTTTATTTATTGAATGTATCTATGAACAATAATCGAGTTTCGAGCTTCATTAAACATTTATTGTAATTACAAGTAATACGAATTCTAAAAGCAATGGTTGTATTTTATGAAGTAGAAAAAAAGGTGATTGTTTTTATTTTTCTTGGAATGTTGCGGAAATCATATCTTTCATATACTCTATGTTCCAGAGTGAATATATATATAAATCAGCATAATATACGAAACAGCAGCTAAAGATGTTATTCAATAACTCCTGAAAGTTAATAGAGGGTGGTAATTTTCTGTAAATTTATCCATACTTCAAGTATAAATTACAATATACTATGACGACAAAACAACTCGATTAGGTTTTTTTGGGACAGTGGTGGCGTTATATTCCAACTGCTGTTGTCTTAGTTTAATTCTCATTAAACTAGTTTTAGTGAAGCATTGTCCAGTGATATCCCAATCACTGGACTTCTGTTTATTTGTCGAATTTGGACATTTCCAACCCTAAAATCGGTTTCCACAGAATCCTGGCCACCGAACAGCTGGACCAGAAGTAAGTAGGGCGATAGCCTAGGCGGTTCAGAGTTCTAAGTTGGAGGTTCCAACTTAGGAAAAACAAAGTCCTAACAGCTTGGTGAGAGCTTAGTCCGTCTAAGTCCTCTGCAACAGTTTCTTGTCCAAGTACTTGGCGATCTTCGCTCTGTAGTCATGCCTACAACGATTAGTTGCTTATAA
>NW_027111693.1:126738-135047 GCF_000696795.3 Halyomorpha halys
GATTATACCATGTATTTGTAATTTATATATGTCCGATGACCCTCCAAACCCAATTCCACTAAATCTATTTTAACACAATCCTCCCATCTACGTTTCGGTCTACCCCTTGGACGTTTACCCGTTGGTTCAGTGTTTATTACCATTTTAAGGATCCACTCGTAACCAACCTCTACAACCTTACATGCCCATCTTAAACTTGAATTATATTTACCGGGTGTAGGTCCCTTAATTCAGCATTGTGTAATCTTCTAAATTCTCCCGTTAATTTATCCTTTTTCGGTGCCTAATACCTTAGAAAACCGTCTTCAAGCTTTCTAAAACTTCCTAGCTTTTCGAAAACCATAAGACGCTGTTCATCCCTTAGAGTAAGAGGCCACGCCTCACATCCATAAAGTGGGAAGGATAATGGTTTTGTAAATTCTAATTTTTAAGTTTTTCGATAGAAGGCACGTCCTAAGCTGTTTCGAAATTGAAAAATAACAAGCATTTTCTAGCTAGCTTTTATTTCCTCATCAATTTCGTTTTTTCTAGTTACCGTAGAACCTAAATACTTAAACTTATCTACCTGTTCAAACGTATTTCCTCCTATATCTATATCACTATAGAAATAGCTCGCGTTTCTACTGCTAACCATTTATTTTGTTTAATCCGTATTTAAGATATATATATATAGAAATGTAAGTCAACGTTTCGATTATTATATATATGAAGATATAGTCTGTATTCAGATAGATATGTTGAATTTATAAGATTCAGGCTGATAAACCTTAAATGTAAATTTCACAATATATTTTACAAGACTTTATAGTGTAAAATATTACAAGATAAGATCTATGGAAGTCAAAATAGTTAAGAAAAATACAAAAATTACGACATCTGAATTTAAATAAAATGTTTAGTTTCCTTTAGTTAAATCACTTTGAATAACATGACTTCAAATTCCTTAATTTAATTAAATTGTAAAATTAAGTGACTTACAATTGTAAGACAATTTTATATTAATTCTTGATCAATGAAGGAAGTTATTCGAGCTTATTTCTTTTCTCATGCCCATGCAGACTTTAATTTATGTTTGCAGACGTTAAGCTACTGTCCAAGTAGTGAGTAAGAGAGCTTTAATAATAATAATATTCTTTATTTATCCTGGGACTCATCCTACCAGAATAATATTAAAATACAAAATTTTCAAAATAAAAATTGTAATTATGAATTTGATCAGATAAATAATAAACAACAATAATTATCAGAATATATAAAGTAAAAATAAACCAAATAAAATGAAACTATATAACATTTTATAAATCATAAGGTGACTAACTTCTAATAAAAAAGGAAAAAATAAATAAAAATGAAAAAGAATCACTAAAATTAATTTTAGCCACATTGTCAGATTGAGGTTAAGATTGAAGTAAATAGATGGACAGATTTTTCTTACCACGTAAAAGCCATTTTCTACGTTAAAAAAGGCAGTTGCCTTATTTTTGTTTATGCGGAGAGGAAAGACTTGGATTTTACTACAATTTGAACAAAAAATAAATTGTATTTATTTAAACAAAAATAAATAAAATTTTTAAAAAATCTACCATTTTCTTTTTAACTTATTTTTATTGAACAAATCTAGGCTGAATTGTGTGTTTTTTATTGTAAAAATGTTTTCTGTTGGAAGGATTGATCTTGAGTTTTACGAGAAACATTTCCAAACTATTTAATGTTTTAGTGATACCACACCTGAAGTTGTCACTTCTCCCCCTCCCAAAATTATGATTGACCCAGTAGATGCGCCTTACGATTGGGTATGGTTTCAGTTTAAGGAGCTGAAGTTTGAACAAAGCTAATTCGTAAGTACGAAAAATGAAATGAGGAAAAGTTTGACAAATAAAAATTATGTTTTGGGAAAATGAAAAATTATGTTTCCATTAATTATAACTTCAATGAAAAAAAAAATTAATTTCTTTTCAGTCAGAGTTTAAAACTTTGTTATCATAAGTAATATCGATTTTTTAATATAGGGCCCCGAACAGATGTTGTAGCAAGGTTAGGTCCGAGATGAAGCAAGCCCTCTGACTCTTCTCGTCCGATGCCCCAGAGCCGGACAGACGATGGTCCTGGCAGCAGTGTACATCGTCTTCTGCACCCTCTTCGCCGCCAGCATCTGGCACTTCATCTACCGATGGTTCGTCCACGAGGGCGCATCCAGCTACGAGAGCCTCATGCTTACTAGTGTCTTCCAGTCCATGCTATGTGTCGCCTGCTTCCTCACATTTCTTCGGGATAATGGTCTGTCCACCGAGGTTCGGGACAACAACCGGTTAGAGGAGCTATACATTATCAGCGCCGCGGGGTTCTTCTTCCACGACACCCCACACTGGCAGGCCCGGCATACCCTCACCAGCTACACTCTTCTGTTTCACCACCTCATAGCCTTCGTCTTCTTGTTGGCCACTCTATTTTTCGGCAAAGGAGGCTCCATTGCGGTACAGATCTCCTTCTATATGGAAGTGACGACGCCACTTTTGGCTATCAGGTAGGTGAATTATCCTCACCATTTATCATAGGTTGCTATTGAGCATAGTTTGGCAAAAATTGATTACTCTTTTTCGATTTTGAGTAATGATTAGATGAGCACTATAGATAAGATTCAACATTGCAAACTTATTCGAAGATAACGATTATTTTTGCTATCGATTACATTAAAAACTTTCAAATAATTGAGCACTTTTGTAATTGGTGAATAATGAATAAATAAAAAGATTTCCATGGTGTCATTTTCAATAATTGAAAGTATTACCTATGAAACTAGAGTACAAACATTTAATTCCTTAATGGAAAAGGAGCCAATGGAAACATGGAATCTTATTCCAGCCACATCCTTAATTATATCTAAGCATGTAGCTGTTTTAATTTTTTTTTTATTCTGCCAAATAAGAGGATTTTAAAAGGAAAAGTTATTTTTTCATTAATAAGATATTTTTCTTTCTTACATTTATATAAAATTTGGGTAGCGGGTTGTCTCAGTAAGGTACTGCGCTACTAGCTCCATGGACCAGGGTTTCGATTAGGTTGCGACAGATAATTATATTGGATATAATTATAAATATACTGTTGGAGGGGCAGAAATGAGAGAGAAAAATAGAAATGAATTGAAACATTTGTATTTTTTGTACAGACCGAAATCGATTGTAAAAGGAAACTGTAGGGGAAAAAAAAACTGTTTATTATATCTTATTATTGTATCTCTTTTTTTCTGATTATACCATGTATTTGTAATTTATATATGTCCGATTATGGATTGAAGTATGCTGTATGAGATAGCAACCTGATGTATTTAGGCAGCATAGATAAATAAAGTATTTCTCTCTCTGTTACTGTAGCCGTGAGCCTGTGAGATCGGGGGCCCTCCGCAGTCCATCTATCCTCATAAACTGGGTACCCTTAATTGGAAAAAAGTTGGTGGTCAAACGTGATCAAATGATCTCCACATTTTTTTTCTATATAAAATATATCACTGTTCTTCTGTGATAATGGCACATCTAACAAAATAGATTTTTTTAAAATTCTATTAGATGCTCTTTTACCTGGTGTCAACTAAAGACAACATTGGACTGCTTTGGGACAATGAGTAGGGGGACTCCAATAGTGAATTCAAAAGCCTACCGTACTTTATTTTTTTTATAATTTATTTAATGGTATTTAGAACTGTATTTACATAAAAATACATTCAGTGAATATGATCTAAGATCATAATGCATTGGTACAGGCATGTAGAGCAACCCCATTGGTAGCACTCTAACAATATTTTTACATTAAAACACCTCAAGGCCATCTTCTTTTCAGGCGCCTTGGAGGAGAGTCAGGAATGGAGAAGTGTGCAAGGCAAGAAACTAGTTAGTTAGGAAGTTTATAAGGAAGAATTGATATCTGGTACGCGCTAGAACATTAAGTTCTTTATGTATGATTTTATTTGTGAATAAGTAAGGAGCATTGAGGATTTTACGAACGATTTTCGATTGTAAGGATACGAGAGGAATTCGAAGATTTAGTGGAGCTACAAAGAAAAACTCCATAGGTTCAGATTGGCCTTTCTTACCGTCATGTATATCAGTCTTTTGTAATGGATTAGAGTTTTAGACCGTTTGTCTAGTAAGTGCTGTAATAGTCGAAATCGACGTGCCTTACCTATACCTATACATCCATTTCAACCTCATTCAGTTCTGGCACAAAGGTATGTATGTAGAAAGAATGGTTACATGTTGGAAAAACCAAAACAAACTCTAACTCTATTTGAACCCAATGCAGTTCTGACACAAACCTCGAGTTAGTTGTATCACAGGAATGTAGAACAAACTGTAATAAACAATTCTAATTAATTTTTCAATTGTTATTAAGTTTTAACTATTCTATGTATATGTCATTTCTTTATTAATCAGTTAAAGACATTATTTCTTCTAAAAAACAGTTTTTTTTTTAATTTCATTGTAGGGCATGACAATACAAATAATAAAGTTATTTGTTACTAATACTGATCCTCAAGACCCCCGTTCTCCCTCCGAATTTCCACTCTTCTGTCTTTTCTCCACTCACTCGACTGGAGTTTTTAAATTAAAATTTTAACGAATAAAAAATAAAAAAGTAAAAGAAAATTGTAACAATAAAAACAAACGGGAAAACATTTGTTAATAAAACCGTTTTATTGTCGACTTCTCTCCCAGTAGGAGGGATTTGTTATGGTGAGGAGAGGAGGAGAAGTTAGAGAGGGGGTCCTCCCCCTAAAGTCAAATTCATTTTAGACGTACTATACTCTACAATACAAATTAAAACATATTAATTCTTATTTAAAAACATTTAACCTTATCATATTATTTGTACTGTAAAACATTAGCTATGATTAAAATTAATAATGTGTATAGGTACTTAATAAAACAAAAAACAAACTTTTTTATGAAAAAATCAATTCAAAAGAAAAAGGAGTTTCTTCACGCTTTATAAATAGTTTTTAAAACCTTAGTTGAAACTTATTATCATATAATTGTTTCTCAAAATGGTCATGAGATTTTTTTTTTTAATATTTAACCTTAATTACTATTAACATGGATTACTTTGTACAAGATTTTAATTCAATTTAAATTTTTTGAATCTTAAAGACCGATTGCTTTATTTCCTTTTATAATATTTCTCTTACCCTTGCCCCTACCTTTGACAGCATCTGGACAAACGACTCACACAAGAATGAAAAGACAGGAAACTGCACGTCGATTCCGACTATCAAATCATATATTAGACAAACGGTCTAAACTTCCAATCCATTAAGAAAGAATGATCTACAAAACTATAATAAGGCAATCTTGCCATACGGAGTTGAACTTTGGGGAAATATTCGAAAAACCTTCGAATTCCTCTGGGATCCAATACTTACAATCCAAATTCCTTTGTTAAATCCTCAATCCTCCTTAGTTTGTCCCAAATAAAATCATCCGTGAATACCTTACTGTTTCATACGTAACCGATCTAGCCCTTACTAGATATCAATCCTTCCCTTATAAACTTTCTAACCACCCAAACCGATTAGTTTCTAACATTTCTTCCACTCCACAATCTTCCAAAACGCCTGAAATGAAGATTGCCCCGAGACCTTCTAATATAGAAATATTCTTAGAGTGGTACCAATGGGTAGTTTCTCTACATGTGGTTATAACAAGTAGTTCTAAAAAATACATCTGTTTGTTCTCAACACTTTTTTTATTATCTTAATTCAATTATAATGAATAGATTATATTTAAAAAAATTGTATTGATAGACCCTTGAAAATGGTTCAAATGGCCGAATGATGTTATGGTAATGAAAAAGTGTTGAGACCAAATAGATGCTGTAGTTTTTTTTTTTTGTTTTTTTTTATAACCACTAAAATAATTTCTTATTATAGTTTTTTTTTTAAACTTTTTCATGGTTAGCTCATTTTGATTTTAGCCCTGACAAAGGCCTGGACGTCGACACAATTAAAATATGTTACATTTTTTTTTTTACTACTGCGATCCCCCCGATGATAGATGGGCAAAAATCTAATAGCTTAAATTGCCATGGATACGACCCATATTCATGAATGAAGCATTGATAAATAAATATTGTATCCATTGGTAATTAGTTTCAACTATAGCTAATTTTTGCCCATATCTGCCCCCGACCATCTTCTCTTCACATATAAAATGACTTGACCCTGCATTGATTTAAGATATGAAGCAACTAGTTAAACATTCAAAGCTCATGTATGTGAGGACGGCCCCCTCTCCTCTCGTTATCACAATGTATAGATAATTGAGCCATTAGGAAGGGCTGGAACAAATATGGACATTGGGCGCTGGAGAGAGAGGCCGATATTTGATTATCGCCTTTGTCAGGGTGTCCTTTGTGTGCTAATCCTTTCGCTCCATTGCTCTGTTTGCGGCTCGTTCGTCCTCCCAGTTCTCTTGCTTCATCTCTCCTTCAGCAAATCCAATGAAGATATCCTATAATTTAAGACAAAATTTCTTGTTTATTTCTAATAAGAATATTAAAAATGTTAATATTATAGATTCATTACTGGATTAGTTTGTATTTATTTAATGAGTCGTGGTGAAAAACTCTTCCTAATTAAATTTTCTTAATTTTAATATATCAGTTACAAAGTTTCAGGGCCATCGCCCTCATTACCAGGTATAGTATATCTAAGATGAGTTTGCCTGTAGGTAAAGGAGGGGAAAGGGTTCTCCACCCGAACCCCCACTCTTCTGTATTCTTTCCACTCATTTGGCTGATATAATATCATTAGCAAAGTTTCGGGGCCATCACCCCATCGTCAAGTAATCTACAATACAAATTAACACAATTCATAATCTGCATACAACACAATTATTCAACGACACAATATTTTATTTTAAATAATTATATTCTCCCATTTCATAATTAAACTAATCTCCTTATTTAGTCCTAGCTAAAATAGTTACAATAATCATTATTGCTTTAAATTTGTTTTTATATGAATTAATAAATAAAATTTCATGTATAAAAAATAATGACAAATCTAAAAACATTATATTAAGAAGCTTACAATTGTGATAACTAATATATCACAACTATGAAAATTATCTCCTGCCTCTATTATTTGAATATTTGGAAAGTATGTTAGCAACTATTTCTAAATCATATAAACAATATTTCACTTCTATATTAAAATTTATATAATACAATTCTATACTGATGTTTAATTATTTAAATTTCTAAATGATTTTGAATATCTATATAATGTGCACTTAAATTTTTAATGTCTGTCTTAATATTAATGGCATTCTCAATGTTTTTGGTTATGTGCATTGCTTTTGTAATTTAACTATTTTTATTTGATTGACTATATCCAAAATTTTATAGTTTTTAAAATCGAGATTATTAGCTTAAGTTTAATGTTATGTTGGGCTAGTGCTGTTTTGTTAATAAGAGGGTGATCTGAAAAGTTTCCAACCGCAACGTGAAGATAGCAGCACTCGTAATTAAAAGCAAGTGAATTTCGTTGGAAATTTGTTGACAGTTACCCACCAAAGTTTCAGCCATTTTGGACCCGCAGTGTTTGTGCAACAGTCGTTTGAGTGAGTTCATGTAAGTGTTTTTGTGAAAATAAACAAAATCGAGTGTCGACCTGTCATTAAATATTACTTTTTGAAATGCAATACGCCATTATCGCGCAATGCGCAAATCAGATATGAGTTGGATTCTGTCTAAGAGGACTCTGCACCATCGTTTGTCACATTGAAATTTTGGGCAGCTGAATTTTAACATGGCCGTAAGAGCTTGGGAGACGATGAACGTTCGGGACTTTAATAAAGAAGAATTTTTCAATAAAACTCATTAAATTAGAATTTTTTTTTACTGTGGCTTTTTGTAACATTCCTTGTTTTATCCATGGTAAGTTAATAACTTTCTATTATTCTTTGGGAAACAATGTTTATTAGTAGAGGAGCCCAAGAGAATACAAAAGTAAGTTATGTTACTCCTTCTTCTTATTACTTAAATGAAATGCATACTTAATCATGAGAGATAGTTGACCGTGGATGACTTATGCGAGGAGAAGATGGTTGGGGGTGCGGTCAAAATATAACACAAATTAGTTGAAATAAATTATTTAATCGTGCCAACATTTCGGTCAGAATTTCTAGTCTTCATTAGGGCTAAGAACAAGATAACGACCAATGAATACAGAAAATAAAATATAAACAGAATGATATAAAGTAAATAATTGTACAGAATGAAATTAATAAAATTAAAGTGATGAAAGTATATATATA
>NW_027111693.1:141574-145621 GCF_000696795.3 Halyomorpha halys
TAATTGAATAAATAGGTAAAATAACATAATTAAGGAAATGAAATAAAAATTGAAGTTATATAATGCAAAAAAATATGAATATTTTAGTTTATTAATAATTTAAAAATTAAAATTATGGAAAGAAAAAATAAAATTGAGAGAAAGAAAATATACCTAACAAATGAGATATGTAACCATAATATTAGATAAAGAAGTAAAATATGAAGTTAGACTCATAGCTTTCACTTATTTCTTCACTTTAATTTTATTAATTTCATTCTGTACAATTATTTACTTTATGTTGTTTATGAAACAGATTGTTATATTTCTGTATTCATTGGTTGTTATCTTGTTCTGTTCTTAGCCCTAATGAAGGCTAGCAATTTTGGCCGAATCGTTGGCACGGTTAAAAAAATTACTTCAACTTATTTGCGAGATTTTCTGACCGCACCCCCTCCCCCCCAGACATCTTCTCCTCGTATGAATGCATACACAGTTCAGAGTGAAAGATGATGAAGAATAAAACATCATGGTTGTACCAGAAGTTACTGGAGTATTATTTTTGAGTTCATTCCAGGAAGAAATTCTGGGCTATTTTCTGTTGGATAACCGGTCCAGTTATTATCTATACTGTACAAAGTATAGACTAAACCTAATAAAACTTAGTTGTAAAAATTATTAGAAGCCAACAGTTAAAAACTAAGTTAGTTCCATTTTTTAACGGATCTAATTCTGATAACAGTTTAGCTATTAGCTAGCATTATAATATTACGACCAGTATTCTAATATTATGACCAATTCTGCTTCTAACACACCTCTCAAGCCCCGCGTTTTTGGCTTCACTTTTCCTGAACTGTACTCTCTCTATTACACTCCTTTACACAAGGCTACATCAATGAACAATCTCAATTGCAAGTGACCACTCGCACTAAAAGAATCAAATAAAATTATATGAAAAATAAAAACTACCAATTTTGGATTCAACGTCTCTAACATTGTTAAAGCACAAAGAAAGATTTATTTTAATTTAATTTTTTATCAGCTTTCCAGTTGACTTTTTTTGCCAATTAAATTTTTTTTTGTAATAAAAGCAGCTGTTAAAATACTTCATGAGGTGGGCTTTAATTGTATATCAGTGCTGTTTGTGGATTTATGTGAAGACCTTGTTCCAAGGACAGTACAGAATGAGGAACTATTAAACATCCAGATAAACTGATGGGGACTCCTAGTCAGTCTACTTCATGATTTTTTTTTTGAGGTATCACATATGTGCAATTTGTAAATTTCCCGCAATAAGTGGAAACTCCATTCCCCATCGGGCCTCACCTCTTGTTTTGGACTACTGAAAATTTTATTGGTGCGTTTATGGTGCTTTCAACCATCCACCGGCCAACCACCATCATCACTCACCAAATTATCACCACCTCATCTTTGGATAAGGGCGGCCATCTTGAAAGAGCTCTGGAGATTTATCTATTTTTTATTCGATATGCGCATAACGACGTGTTATTATTCTTCCATGTTCTGTAAGTGACTTTCTTTTGTTATTGTATCAAATAACGAATGTCGTGTTTTCTATTTATTGCATAATAATAGAGAGATAATTATTTTAGTTTATTTTTTGTTTCTGTTTATTCTATAACGCGAAGGATTTTTTTTTTTTTTTTTTAATACTCTGGGGAAGAAGTTGGTAGGTTTTCATTTACGATAAGTCCCTCGCTCCAACAAACATAAAACTTTGAATTTTTAGAGGTTATGTTTAGTTTAGTTTTTTATATAACAAAGATTTTTTAATGAAAAAAATGAATAAAATCGTAAACAATAAATTCCTTCTGATGTTTTGATATCAATTAAATAAAGGAAACATTTATAACATTTTTATAAGCTATTTTAATAACATTCAACCTACGAACACGCGATTGACATATTGAGGTAAAACAGAAGTTCAAGATAGGTGTAAAAATTTAATAAAACTCAGCATTGTTTATTACAAAGTTTCATCTCGAGGTAGTCAAATTTCTCTTTATCATGTGAAAATTAATTAGCAAGTTGACTTACCTAGAGAAGAAAGCTGATAATGATAACAATCTATTTTAAATATCAAATTAACTATTCATTATTTAATTTGAAATATCCAGGTATTATATGAAGAGATTGAAAATGAATTGTAGTTTGGTTGAGTTACTGTTCGGAGTCCTGTTCGTAACCCTGAGGTTCTGGCTTGGAGCAGACATCATGCTCTCAATCCTCCAGAAGGATGAGGTTCCACCGCCCTTCAAGTTTGGTGTTGTCAGCATCTACGTTATGTCCTGCGGTCTTCTTCCCGGGGTCATTCGGATGATCTTGAGCTCTAACGAAAGACCGAGGAAGGGAAAGTCTTACAAGGCGTCCAATGTAATCCAGCATCATTTCGTGACAACCCTGTTTAGGTCATCTAGTCCTCCTGGAAGCAGAGAACATGAAAGAACATCCAGGACGAGGAAGCGTTAATATTTTTTCGAAAATTAAAATTTCTAAAAATTATCACTACATTTATTTTTAGTTGTAAGTATTAGTATTGCAATAGTGTATAACATTATAAATATTGTACAACCCACATCTATATACTATCTATGAATGAACAACGAAAACACTGACCCCAGAAAATGAGTTATTTCTCTGTATCAGAAAATACCTGGGACATCTTTACACAAAATAGAAGCCCTTTAATATTAGAATACAAACCTGCATGGATGTTTAGCATACATTAAAGGTACTCATGATCTTTACTTTAGCATGTTAAAGTGGTTAAATTTAGACATATTTCCTTCTTTCAGCCTGTTAAAACGATTTGAAATGATTTAGAGTATGTTAATAGCTCTAATAAATAGAGAGTGGTCACGTCACTGACCAGCCATTTTGTCTGCTATTCTTTTGCTAGGTTAGTTGCTTGCAGTTCGTGATAAACTTATGTTATTTTTGTTTTATATGTTTGTAAACTATAATAAAGTAATAATTAATGAAAGTAATTTATTTATAATCTTAACACTTTCTCGAGTTAATATTGTTTTATTAAATAAAATTTTATCAATTTTAGTCTCAAAACATTTTGTTGTATACCTTGATACAATTTTAGAACCAAATCATTTAAAAAAGTTCTTCATACAGGCTATTCTGCCCAGGTAATTTATATCAGTCCACAAATTACCCTATGAGACATTAAAAAATTTGGAAATCATATAATTTTATTATATTTGTTATATAAGGGAATTTGTTGATCAAATTAAGTAAGGGTTGTGAAATGGAAGGGAAAGAAAAAAAAAGAATAAATAGAACAACTTGTATTTAGTTTGTAGACTGGTATTAATTGTAAAAGAAAATTGTGGAAAAAAAATTATCTTTCTATTATATTATATCATATAAAAATATGTAATTTATATATGTCCGATCACGGATTGATCAGTATGCTGTGTAATGTAGTAACCCGATGTATTTGGGCAGCATGAATGAATAAAGCATTTCTTTCTCTTCTCATTCTTAGATTAAGTCTAATTACCCAATTAGTCAAATTTTCACATTAAATTACAAATTTAAATTATTTATTACAGTCAGCCTTCTTTGTTAAAATTTATCACAACAATATTAATAACCTTCCCTACACGCATATCAAGCTTTTAAATTATTTATTACAAATATATTTTGGTTAAATTTCCTCTTTATTTTATTATTAAAATTTCTATCAAGGTTAATTATAATTATCAACATTGATTTTATCCCATATTTTTAATAAATTAATTTTACTTAAAATCTCTACATAGTGTAGGTTATGCTTGCTTGGGTCCGTTGTAAAATTCACAGTATAATTAATATTTTCTGGCATGTAAAATGACTCAAGTATTTTTCTTTTGAATGTATTATTTTCTTTATGTATTTTCAAAATCAAAAGTTCAAAAGTATGCTGGTTTTTGGTTGCATGCTACACTACTGCTGTTTTATAGAGATCTTCCTCGTTTTTTAAATCATTATTGTGTTGATAAATTCATTCACCCAACAATTGTTTTTTTTCACACACACACACACATATATATA
>NW_027111693.1:145697-148178 GCF_000696795.3 Halyomorpha halys
TAGACGATTTAGACAGGGAATTTTTAGAATTGTTGAATATCATATGTGTATTAAAATCTGTTTGTGATAGATTGTCCTTGAGGATGGCCGAAGTGGCCGAATCGTTGGACTTAAAAAGGAATAAAAATGTTTGAGACTAAAATCGATAAAATTGTAATAATTTAACAATAAAAATAATAAAGTGATGGGAAGAAACTAGAAGAGGAAACAAGGAACAAGAGAGATGGAGGAAAGATGATGTGACTAAGCTGTTTGATATTTTATTATTTTTATTTTTAATTATGATTTTAAAACAAGAAAAATATGAATGAAATTATTTTAATATAGTAAGGTCAAGAAGAAGCTAGAAGGAATATTGGACAAGGCTATTTGACCGAACATCTTCTAAATAAATTAGTAATGGCTTTCCTTAGAAGACTCAATATTGACAAGAAGCAATTTCCCTCCATCTAAAGTTTAATTCGGTTTAATAACGCTCTAGGGAGCGCTGCTTGAAAAATTCAGTCTTCTAATTCAGCCTTTCAGAAAGAGTGTCTTCTTTCTTCAAGCAATTTTCTCTCTATTCTGTCTTCATCCATCTCCTTCGGTCAATTATTGATGTCCATTTCTGACTCTTTTAGCTCCGATGAGTATTCAGGAAAATCGATGAATAGAACTATGACAATTAGCCGAATCGATTATATCCGGAGGTACAGAGATCGTTTTTTCTCGAGGCAGTGGTGTGATGCCTCGCTTAGCCAAGAGTTACCGCAACTGATTACGTATTGATGGAAATGTTGGAGGAGCTTGTTAATAATGCATTAGCTAATTTAAGAAGTCATTTAACTGCTGGTGTTGTTAGTACCGGCCTGGAGAACAAGCTGGCCTGGAACTGAGTTGAGAAAGTTAAATTAATTTTTATTTCCAGTAAATTATTTAATTATTTCATTTCTTCAGTGACTAGTTCCTTAATAGTAATAACTAAAGAAATAAAATATTAGCTCAACTTTTTTAATCAGTTCATCTTAGCAAGGATATAATTATGAATATTAAAGTTATTATTAAGGAGAGGGGACATTATTCCTAAACCTTGATATATGGGATCTATGGAATCCTAGGTTGAAATTCAAAATTTCATGTTTTACTCTTCTTGGGCTAAATTGCATGATTTTAATTTTTATTCCATGGCATTGCAGAATTACACTTTGTAGTCTAAATTAAATAATTTGATTTGGACAGTATAAAATTAAATTATTGAACCAAATTTCTCAAATTATTTATATATAAGTATAACTGCCAAAAATTATTTATTTTATTTTTATTCACTTATGAAATTCATAAAAAAATTATATAAGATTAAATAAAATATGTGAATATAATATTCTTATATTTTAAATTTAAAAAGTTAAAATAAGAGGTGAAGCGAAACTGATAAATTCCTTCTGGACCAGTCTTATATAAAAAATGAAAAAATTTAAACTACACTTTGAATATCGATCATGATGGTGTAGAGATATATTACTATTATAAATATTTTATATTGCAATTATAAATTGTTATATTGCTGTTATAAATGCTTTATAATAAAATGGTCTTTTTAAATATTATTTTTGTTTTATTTTTTTTTTTTTATATATATATTTGTTTTCCTTCTTCATCTCACACGTCACATTACTTTTTACTTTTTCATTCAATATGCTATTCTCCCTATTCACTCTCCCATACCTCTCCTCTCCAGTAATCAGCATTAAATGTTTGATCCGTTACAAAAATGAAAATAAATTATCAATAAGTAGCAATATAGAAATAAATCAAAAATAAAATATAGCAGTAGATCAGAAAAAAAAAGTAAACAAATAATACATGAATATAAAGACATAAAATAATTAAAATAAATAAATAATTTAATTTTTCTCCATGTTGGTCTCAACACATTTTATTTCCTCCGATTTCTATGAAACATTAAAAATTAGGTAAACATATTTATTGTTAATAAGTATATCTAACATTATATCCAATTACCTAATTAGTCAATTTTAACATTAAAAACAAAAATAAAAATTCATTTGTCACAGTCACTATTTCTTAAAACTTTATCACACCAATGCTTGTAACCTTCCTCCACTAAGTTTAAGAATTAAAATTAAATATTATAACAATATTTTTGTTAATTTTCCTTTTTTTTATTAGTAAAATTTCCATCTAGGATAATTATAAACTCTAAAACTCTGAAAAAAAAATGTCATTTAGGCATTGTAGCTTTAAAATATTATCAACTTAAAATTATTGTACCGACTGAAATATGTATTTTAAAAATATTGATAATGAAAGAAGCCTATCAGCGAACTTGGTTATTTCAATTGAAATTAATTTTCAATGTGTATTCAGCTATGTGGCAGTGCTTAACTTATTGTATATATATATATGTATAACAATATTAATATATACCTAAGTATATAAACATGTAACTGGTGCCCTTTGCCATATGGAAATCACTAATTT
>NW_027111693.1:148228-161365 GCF_000696795.3 Halyomorpha halys
AATAAAGTAAAAAATAGAAAAATTTATGGATTCAATTATATTAAAGGACTATCTGAAGGTATTAAGAAATAATTTAAGGATTATGATGTTGATGGGTACTCTTTGAGTCATAGACCCAACAATAAAATCAAAAATTGTTATAGTATATTAAAGGACAATTTGATACATGGAATCAATCGGGATTAATATATAAAATTCCCTGTCTAAATTATCCAGCTATATATATAGGTGAAACTAAGCAATTATTGGATGACAGAATTTATTAACACAATAATGATTTGAAAAACAAGGATAGGGATACAAATAAAAGCACTCGTACAGCATGAAACCAAAAAACAGCATTTTTTTGATTGTGGAAATACAATGATATTACATAAAGAAAGTAATACATTAAAAAAGAAAATACTTGAATCCATTTACATATCTGAAATTATTAATTATACCGTAAATTTCAAAACAATACAAGAAATTTGAACCAATACTATGCAGAGATATTAAGTAAAATTAATTTGTGAAAATATTGATTAAATGTGGAATAATGGATTCAAATTAAATGTGGATAATTATAATTAGCCTTGATGGGAATTTTGCTATTGAAAAAAAAGAGGAAAATTAACAAAAATATTGTTAGAATATATAATTTTAATGCTTAAACTGAATGGAGGAAGGTTACAAGCATTGTTGTGAAGTTTTAACAAATAGTGACTGTGATAAATGAATTTTAATTTTTGTTTTTAATGTGAAAATTGACTAATTAGGTAATTAGACGTAATGTAGGATATGCTTATTAACAATAAATATGTTTACCTAATTTTTAATGTTTCATAGAAATTGTTGTTTTGACCTGGGCAGAATAGCTTGCATGAAGTTGAGTTTTTAAACCATTTAGTTCAAAAATTGTATTAAGGTAAGATAAATAATAAACAATTCTGTTAAGTATTTTGGATTGTTGAGGATCATACATGTAATAAAAGCTGTTATGTGGTAGATAGTCCCTGAGGATGGCCGGATTGGCCGAAACGTCGGACTTGTAAGGAAAATGAAATGTTTTGAGACTAAATTAGTTAAAAATTAAATTATTTATTTAAACAACATTAACTAGCCTCATGAAATTATATAAGATTATAAATAAATAAATAATTATAAACAAAAGGTGAGATCTCGTTGGTCGCCAAATTTTTTTTTTACACTATTTAGACAATATTATTTATATAAGAAAATGGTGGACACTGCTATATATTAACAATGAAACCACAAAGCCAAATTATAAAAGTACAAATAGACTATGAGTATTCTTTAGTATTAATTATGCTACGAAGCGATACTAGCGATAATATAAATCGAAATAATTTAAAGTAAAAGATAAATTGAGCTTCAAAACTTTTTCCATTACCAAATATAAATAAATAAATCTTCTTAATTTGAACTTAGTATTTCCCATTATAATGCAACAGTGGTTGGATCGATACTTATATTTGATAAGATACAAATAATGTTCCTGTTTACCCCACCTGACAGTTACCCACTCAGACACACCATTTCGTGTTTCTGCCATCAAAGACGTCCCCCCTTTCCACAGAACCAAGAAGCCTACAAGAAGTTTGTACAAGACGTGATCAATCATTCCTTGTCTAGAGAAAGGGGAATAGCTAATGCTACCAAGACAAGGCGATGTGTCAGCGTTTTGTAGCAGCTTTGCACAAAATACAGCCATATTCTTGGTTTGATTCTCCATAGCCTACTCTTTATTGGCACAAAACATGATCATCATTGCAAGGTATATTTATTTGAGTATACTTTATTATACATAAAATATAAAATACTTACGGTGCGTGGTCAACACATCATATATGTCATTACATAGAAGAAAATATGTATGTAACAACCGCTGTCCTCTTCAATTAAATAATATTTAATTTAATTATAAATTTACACTAAATACTTAATTTCAATGTATTAATTTTATTTACCAATAATAATACTTAATTTGACCACTTGGCGTATTATCATCTTGAAGGGCGAGAGTTTAATGTTGAATTATTTTCTGTAATACACATTTTCTTAATCGAGGAGGTGTGATAGTTAAGATTGTAGTGCAGAACGCATCTAAAAACAAACAAATTCGATTTTGAAAAAACATTAATTTTACACAAAGAAAATAATACGTTCAAAAGAAAAATACTTGAGTCCGTTTACATATCATAAAATATTAATCATACTGTGAATTTTACAACCAACACAAGCAATCTGAACCAACAGTATGCATAGATTTTAAGCAAAATTAATTTATGAATGATATGGTTAAATTTTATAATATTGTAGTAAAATACATTTTGAAATAAATCAATTATATGCTCGCCCTGAGTGTATAAAAGGTTTAAAATATTGATTGTATAATATGATAGTAATAATAGTATTAGGTTAGTCTATTATTAAAAGTTTTAAAATTTAATAGAAAAGTGACAGAAAAGGTAATTAACACAAAATAAGGCATGCTTATTAATTAATTAATATGATTCCCTACTTTTTTATTGTTATGTAGGATGATTTGACTGAAATTAATGACCAATGTTCAAAATGAGTGTATAATAAAAGCTGTTAATTAATAGATTGTCCTTCAGGATGACCGGGTTGGCCGAAACGTTGGACATTTAAGGAAATAATAAAGATTTTTTTCTAGACTTAAATTGGATTCAAATTATTTTATTTAAATAACAAAATTAGTCTCAAAAAAGTGAAAAGATAATATACAAAATAATAATATTTATTACCTGCTGAATTTATTATTGGAAAAAAAGAACTAGAGAAATGGAACAAACATCAAATTTTTTTCAAACTTCCAATTGAATGTAATTTATAAAAAAAACAGGGAGGTAACCAAACAGCACACGACATGAGATAAGGTCCAAAGAGGTAGCAAGAAATATAGAGTAATGGCTGTGCTAAGGAGAAGTGAAGATGCACAAATAAGTAATGGTAGAAAAGTGAGGATAGTGTAAAGATGTAACATGATTTCCTACATGAAATTCAAATTATGAAAAATCATGAGGTGAATATAATTGTGTGAATTATAATACATAAGGATGAAGATTGTTGTTATGATGGTTTATTATTGTTGTAGGTTTAAAGTACATGAATATGGGACAGTGGTCCCGAAACGTACTATAGTATGATAATTTAATATAAATTACATTCAATTAGAAGTTTATTAGCCTAAAAAAAATTATGAATCGACTTATCAGACTTGCTAAAGAGAACAATAATGATTAACGCGATATGTATTGATTCTTAAAAATTATGATTTGACTGCAAACCTCAAAAGAAATTTTTATTGACAACTAACTTTACACCTATCTTATAGATGTAAGCAAATCTCAGTGCTCAACTAATGTGATTTGTTGCAGTTTACGGGTGAGAACTGTTGCGGGTGATAAGTTTATCTTTTATTTTAAAGTTTTCTTCTACCTCAGGAGTTTTATAAAATCTCTATTTTCATGACCGCCCTGCAACTTACTTGAATGAATAAAATGAGTTTAATTATAAAAGAATAAATCAATTTAAACAATTAAAACACATAGACAATTGAAAAATTCTCTGTCGACGCCTGTGTGCAATTTTAATTATAACACATACTTGACAATAATTTAAAAAATAATAATGATAAATTGTACGCTTTAAAAAATCCTTTAAACTAGTCAATAATTTTTTAAAAAATACGGTAATTATATTTAAAGAAACAAAACAATCATATCAAACTTGTAACAATTGTGGTACGGCATTGACCCTAACACGTTAGCCAACTGAGCTCTTTCCACTGTAGCCCGCCCTACATAGTTGTTAAGAGCTCTCCGATTCGAGCATTTTAATATACTGAATAATTGTTCTGGAGAACAGGCCCGCTGTCCAAAATATTTTATTCTAATTTAACTATACTTCTGACGGGTTGTCAAGAAGAGAATTTCTTCCTTTTCTTCTGAGTTACAAATCGGTCAGTTATTGATACTATCATGCATCCACGGTATAACGAAGAATAGCCTGCAACGATACCGAGTTAAAATTATCATTTAAATATGGCTACTCTGTTTCTACGTCACATAAGCCTGCCTAAAAAGAAAAACTTGATCGGTGACATCAAGATTACATTGTTTCTCTGATTCCTTTACGATATCCCTGACTGTGGTCAATCTTCCGTGCTGATTGGCCACATTTGAAGTATCGAGATTAACTCCTTAACATTCCTCAAATTCGTGCCACTTCCGGTGCTAACATACTTTCTTTTTTATTACCTATTTTTCTAGGATATGAGGTAAGCGGAAATCTGGCATCTCCAGAACTTTTTCAATACAATCGAAGTGTATTTTCAGCGTATACGAGTATATCAAGGCGATTCCTGTTTCCTTAATTAAAATATAATCAGGCGTATATTCAGGGAGTAGTAGTAATTTTTTCGATAAAAATGCTTTTTAAATTTTTCTTGGATTTCATAGTGCTTGTAAACCCTGGACCTGCTCTGTATAACATTCCACGGTTGAAGATATTGATTAATAAACCTCTAAATTGCTTGTGTATGCTGCGTTATATTTAGCCATCAAAGTATTCCCTGTAACATATATATTCAACCTTCAATTTATAAGTCTAACATATAACTCGATTTTCCTTCTTGAGGGGACATAAAAGTTTATTAGCCATTACGGAAAATGAACATATTCCATCGCAATTTCTTAAGAAACCTAGTTTTCTATTACCATAACACAAAAAACAAATAAAAGTATCAAGATGCATGGTAGATAAATCAACTGGTTTTACCTATAAAGAGAACGTAGGAAGTGTATGTCGTATTCACGACTTTAATCTATTGAGCATTATGTAGAATTAGTGGAACAAAGGGACACGAATATGAATCAATGCCATAAGGAAACTTGATAAGGTAATAAAGAAATCCAAAAACTAAAAAAAGAAATTTACAAAGACTCACATCGTATTGAAGCGTGGAATAGTAAAGATCTCTACGGTAATAAGACAGTTTTGTGATTTCGTAATTTACCATTAGTAATATCTAAACAATTTCTTTATAGTTTTTTCATTTATAATCTTTTTTCTTTTTTTTTGCAAAACGACCGATCACTAGTCAGTCTCGTGATGTGGGCAGTACTTATGACTATTTTCAGATAGACATTTATTCAGACAGATTTAACAAAATAAAAAGAAGAAAACGATAGTAATGCCATAGTGGCGATGATATTATCCAAGCAACAAGAAAAAAAAGAAATTTCATAGCAATAGCGATACAAATATTGTTAAAGAAAACATCTCCGTAGAAGACGTATCAAGTTTCTGAATCTATCTATTCTCCACCAATAATCGAGTTTGACATACATCACCAAAAAATCAGACCATAAATACCAGCTAACATAAAAGAACCCAGAGATTATTTTATATTTTACAAATGAATCAATATACAATATAATAAAAGAAACAAACGATTATGCCAACGAAAAAATAAGAAACTAATAATTACTATACAACTTTTTCGCAAATAAATTGCGTCAAGTAGCTGGTAATTCGAGTTGGGCAATAGCTAGCTAATACTTAGTTAACTAAGGTACAAACTAATAGCTAAATAGTTTTCCTAAAAATTAGAACTAATTTAGTTATTGACTGTTAGCTACCCTTAATTCTTACAGCTAAATTAGTTGTTAGTTGAAATGGACTACTAAAACCTATTTTAGCTATAGATACATACATGACAACTAAAAGTAATTAAAATAATCTTTAGTTATTGAAAAAACTCGTAATTTGTTCTTTAACCCTATTAGTGTTTATCTTTTATAAGATTACGGAAATACTGAAAATGAAAAAAAAATCGATTTTATGATCACGCACCTGCGTATAGATTTATATTAACTTTTCGAATTTGTTACATATTGGGGCTCCTATATATGTTTACGGAGATAATGAAAATGAAAATTAAATCGATTTTAAGATCGCGCGCTTCTTTTACATTATAACTTTTCAGATTTTGCTATGGAAACGCGATATCAAAAAATCGATTTTATTTCCATTTTCAGGACCTCCGAAAACATATATAGGGCCTCTAATATTTTAGAAATCCGAAATGTTAAAAGAAACTAATACGCATGCGTGCGACCATAATATAGACTTTTTTTTCATTTCCAGCACTTAAAACTTATATAGGGACCCCAATATGTTAGAAATCAGAAAATTTTACATAAATCGAGAAGCAAGCGCGCAGTCATAAAATTAATTCTATTTTCATTTTCAACACTTCCGATAACATGAGATAGAAAGCCGAAAAATTAAAATATATCGATTCGGAAGCGCCTGATCTTAAAATCAATTAATTTTTTTTTTTCAGCATTTCCGAAAACATATCAAGGGACCCCAATATGTTAAAAATCAGAAAAATTAAAATAAAATGATATGCAGGTATTCATTCTCAGCACCCCTGAAATGAATCGATTGATCTGAGAAAAAAATTGTGAGAAAGGAGAAAAGTTAAAATGAAGTCTGTACTTGGATTTGTTTATTATAATATTATATATAGTTGAAACTAAAGATAAAATTAACTAATTATTACTTTTAACTATAGCTATCGCTTCATAACTTTATTTGGCCGAAAAAAAAACTCCCGAAATGGTGCCATTTGTTTTTTGCTGGATTTGTGTGCATTTTTACACAAATTAAAACATTTTCTGTTTTCACTGCACGATACTGCTCATTTTTGGATTTTTACTGCATGAAAATAGGGTCTCTAGTAATAACTATTTATACAAATGTTTGTTCATTCATTGTTATTCCTTTGAATCGCGAAATCAACCGCACGACTTGAGGTGTATATTCCCTTCTATTCTAACCAGTCGGGACTGGACGGAAAAAAAAAGGTTCCATTACCCCGGTACTAATTAAGCTTGGTGTAAAGGACAATCCAATAGGCCCTGACAATTGTGCGGTGAATAAAGGCAAGGCCCCTCCCCTAATGAATGAAAGATATGTTTTCAAGCCAGTTTGCATAATTTTATTCTCAATTGGGAGGGGGGAGTGGAGAGGGTTATTCAATTTGTTTCCAGATTTCTAATTCAATTCCATTCCCGGCAAAACGATTGTTGGGAGTGTCCTCTCTCTGCCTCTTCTGGAAAGAGATGTTAAAACAGTTTAATTTTCTAATTTCGAAGGCATTGTATCGTTTAATTAATTCCTCGTGCTTATAATATACAAAATTATTAGTTAAATTATCCTATTTTTATAAGTTTAATTTACTTATATTTAATACAGATATATAACCCACATGTTCCCCATCTAGAATATTTTATTTTATTTTATTAGGGGTATTCATGATCTTTAGATTAACATGGTAAAGCGTGTTAAATGAAAAAACACATGTGAAATAGAGAAATATTTCCTTCTTTTACCATGTTAGAACCATATAATACATAATATGATGGAGAGTCTTATACTAGGTCTGTTAATGACGTCACGGAACTGATCAGCTGATCTCGTCACCATTTTGTTTGTTTTAGTAACACGCAATGTAGTATTATACATATTACTTGCTTGTAGTATATACTTTGATTGTGTTAGTATTGTTTGGGATGTTTTTATAACTAATAAAGCAATAGATGACTATGATAATAATGTAATGACAGTTGTCAATTAGCTCACCTTGATCCTCTCCCTCACAAGTTAAAGGATCAACAGGACACTCAGTAGCCAAACTTTCACACAACTTTTCACTCAATTTAGGTAAGTTTTAATAAATTACTTTAATGTTATAAGGTTATAAATTTGCTCAGAAAATCCGCTATGCGATGTTATACATTTAACATGCCTTTAATTGGGGCTGTTCACTATGCTATGCTTATAACATTTAACATGGTGAAACATTTTACATTAAACACATCATGAGTACCCGCTGCTGATTTTTGGTTATCATATCAATAACCTAAAAAATCAAGAGATAACCTAAACGTAAATAAGGCCAAAAAGTGGGGAGTTGGCCACGCCCTAGGAATGCTGGTTTATATAGACCTAAATAAGGATTTTCCCACATTAGTGCTATTACCGGTAAAACACTTCATTTAATCGTAAATTTAAAAAAAATATATAATTGTAGTTAATGTTATTTCCATTTATTTAGCTCATCAGCAATGGAAATCAATCAAACTGTTCTCAAAGTGTCGTACTTATGGTTTTATGGCTTAGTTTTACTCAAATCAACAGATTTCAATATAAATTGCGAGAATTCAAAATATATTCACTGTTATGAAAATTAATAAAATCAATTTCTCATTAAAAATAAATTTCTTTTAAGAATAACATTAAAATATAAAATTTGATACAAATAAATTAAAATATTAAAAGTACAACTTCGATGCATCTTCAAAAAAAAAATAACATTTTTTATTATTACGCCATCTTCTTTTCAGACGCTTAGGAGGACTATTAGGTAATGAAGAAGAAGCCAGGTTAGAAACAAGTGGATTTGGGAAGGATTGGTATCTGGTTCTGCCAAAATCGGTAACATATGAGACATTAAGGTTCTGATGGATGACGTAACAAAGTAAGGTGCATTACGGAATTTACGAAGAATTTTGGACTGTAAGGATTGGATTCGGGCAAAAAAAGGGAATTGGATGGTTTAGTGGAGCCCCAAAGCTCAACTCCGTATGTCCAGAAAGGCCTTATAATAGTAGGTCAGTCTTTTGTAATGGATTGGCAGTTTAGACCGTTTGTCTAGTAAATGTTGAATTAGTCGGAATCGACGAGCAGTTACCTGTCTTTTCAGTCTTGTATGAGGATTCCATGTCTGTCGTTTGTCCAGATGTAGTCCAAAGTAACGGATCTGTTCGACAGGAATAAGTGGAGTATTGTTAAGGATACAGTGAGGCAAGAGGTCATGGGCTTACGACGAAGTGTAAATGTGATATGGTGGGATTTATTGGATTTTTTTTTAATCCTCCAGTTTTGGCACCATTCTTCAAGGGTTGTGATGTGGGATTGTAGAGTTTGGGTGAATAAGTGCTGTTGTGATTTACTTTTGATTTACTAGGAGAGGAGAAATATTTCTTGTTATTAATCTATTATTTATTTTATTTTTACTTTTTTTTCTCTCTGAATAATTCTTGTTATCTCTTTTTATAGCCCTGATGAAAATCAGAACTGCCAGCATTTCGAATATGAATCATTTCCCGAACTAAACACAATAGTCATAAAATAACTAAATAAATAAATCACTTGAGATATTTAAATTGATTATGTTTCTCCTATGTGACTGTTTATTCCATACAGCTAAATATTAATTAATTATATTATATTCAATCTCTATTGGACAGTTTGTCCAATCTGGTGTTACTGAAATTATTTATTTTGTTAAATATATCTCTATTACTAAATATTAAAAAAAAAAAAATATTCAATGTCCGACGTTTCGCCCCACTTTGCAGGCCTTCGTCAGAGCTAAAAAGATACAAAAACAACTAAGAACATTACAACAATGAGGTAAATTAAGGTAGGATAAATATTATGTAAAAATTAAGTGATGAGAAAATTATATGTAAATAAAAGAATGGAAGACATAAAATAGTATTAATATAAAATAAACAATAATAAGAATAAAAAATTACGTAACAATGGTAGGAATAAAAATACGAAAAATATACAGTTAAAAATGTACAGGAGACGTATATAAAAGAAAAAAAAAGAAAAGTAGATGAGGGAACACAAAATTTAAACAATAACAGACGAAAATGAAGAAGAAAGTAGAGATTAAATAAAGGTCGTGAAAGAATAAATATAAATAAAAATAATGATGATGATATTAAGTGATTATAAATGAGCAAAGAACAAATCAGGACCACCTGTCTGTACAAAGCGATAGGTTAAACAGATCTTAAATCTGTTTTTGATCTTTACATCTTATATGATGTATATTATATCTTTTATACATTTTTGTTTAAAGATTTCGAATACTTATGGATGTAACATAGTTTTGTATAGTCAGTTACTTTTTATATACTATTGTAAATAATATTTTTATTTTTATCTTAATATTTGAACAATATTTCTCATTTGTTTTTGTAATTTTATTAGTTCCTTTATAACATTTGGGATAAGTATCAGCTCTCAGTTTTTTAAATATTTTTTTGCAGGTGTATCTTCCTACTTTTGCACTGCAGCGGCTAGTACAGCAAAAATAGGTGACCTGTAGCTAATGGGGTAATTTCCGTCAAGCTGGTTTCCGTTGTGTACTATTGGTCTCTGCAATGTACCACCGTGACCTGTCGCTCTGCGGTCGCCGACCTTTCAGGGAACGTTTCTTCACAACCGATCTCGCTGCAGGCATTTTTTCGCTTCACAGAACAGTCAGTAAGTTCACAGTCTGACCGAAATAGTTGCAGAAGCGTTATGGTTCTTTATTGAAAGTTCAATTTCTCAACAATGTCTTGTGAGAGCGAGCTTTAGTTTTTTCTCGGACTAACTCAGAAATTGTCTTTAGAGGGGCATAAAAATACAGGAATCCTACTACATGGCATCTAATTCAAACGAATGTAATTAATTCCTGCCAATAATCTCGTCGAAAGAAAATATAACCTCAAATAAAATAATTTCCTCGGAAGTAAATATATCCCCTTTGGTAAAAAAATAAAATTCAGATTAACAAATTTGGAAATATATATAACAATGATGTGAAAATATAAACTAGTTGATTAATAACTATGAACAAAGACAGTAATATATTGATAACATTATTATTTATATACATATAGATATGAGTAATAAATAAATGATACAGTGTGTAAGAAAGCTATATTGATGAGTAGAAAATTAAGAACCTTTTAGTTATGTTGATGAGTACAAAAAATTAGTGCAATTAAGAATATAATGTATGCAAAACGAAATTTAAAAGAGATCAAAGGAGAGGAGAAATATTTCTTGTTATTAATCTATTATTTATTTTATTTTTACTTTTTTTTCTCTCTGAATAATTCTTGTTATCTCTTTTTATAGCCCTGATGAAGACCTGAAAATCAGATCAAAACGTCGGCACAAATAAATAATCTTTTGTTTATTTGAGTTTTTTTCTGCTGACTACACCCCCCCCCCTCCCCACGACTACATTCTCCTCTTATATATCTATGGTCAGAATAAAATCAAGGGTTTTTTTTCATAAATTTAAATTTTAAGAAATGCTTTGATTTGTTCTTGAGAATTTTCATTGAATATGAAAAATTAAAATGAAAAGTTATTAAAAATGTTTTTGTATAGAAGAAGAAACCATAGATAAATTTATTTTGGAATTTTTTCCAGGAACCATGGAATTTTTTTTTTAATTTTATTTATTTATTCTTTTATTGAAAGTTGAAAAAAATAACCTACAATCCCTGGAAGTTCATTGGTTAAATACTGTTTCTACAAGATGTGTTATGGTCAGAAATCACGCTCAATCGCCAGATTTTTCTCCAATTAAAGAGTAATCACTTTTTAGAGACAGGATGTGTCTAATGAGGTTCACCTTAACCAAGGTTAATCCATGGCTGGTAATGACAAGTAAATAATTACCGGTTTCGAACTTAGGCATAGGATACAGAAGCACAGAGCCTTATTCAAATAAATTAATCAATCACCTCGACAGAAAATGTAACCTCTTTGGCAGAAAAATAAAATTTTGCTTACTTAAATAAAATAATTTCTCTGGAAGAAAATATAACATCTTTGGTTGAAAAACAAAAGTTAACTTGTTCAGATACAGTGACCTCGTTGGAAGAAAATTTAACTTTGTCAAGGAAAACACTACTAAGGAAATTGATGAAATCATCTAGGGTCACAAGAATATTTTAAATTTTAACCTCCCTCAATATGTAGAAAATAATATAAATTTTTTCCAAAAATTTTTCTGTTTGAAAGAAATGTTTAAGAGGATTCCTACGTACAAGCGAGAGGTGGGTATGAAAATGCAGTATTTTAGGTACCTTTTTTTTTTTCATGAAATTAAGTTTTCAATTTCGTTGCATTTTTCATCTATTATGGAGTACTTAAGTAATGATTTGCAAATAAAAGTAGTTACTAAAAATTTTATTATTAGTCAGATTTTTATTTATATGCCTAAAGTTTCCTTTGTTTCACATTGAAGTTTAACTAATATTATCGTTATTCTAAGCACTTGAAAAATATTCCATTATAATTTCGAAAAAATAAATGAACGCAGCTTATAAATACGTTTAGTTTAGTTATGTACATGACTTTTAGGAATTTATGTTGTAATTTTAAAAAGTTTTTCTATGGTTAGCTGATCAATTGTTGAATTAATAAATTAAATTTGTAAATAAATCTGAGGTTAATTAACTATTTAATGAATTTAATTCAAATAAATATGTGCTCAGATGAACCCTTAATCTTCCTTACATCATCACTTAGTACTAGAGGATTACCTCTTCAAAAATTAACTTAAGTTATAAAAATTTAATTAGATTACAAAACTAACTTATTAATTAGGCCTACAAATGTTTAATGCATGCCTTAATAAAACTGCTAAAATTATTTGTGCTATTTTTAAAATATGTGAAAAAATGTTATCTCAATAAATCAAATAAACTCAATATTCAGAGGGAATGATTAATATTAATTTTATAAAATTAGTTTAGAAAACCAAAGTTAGTAAAGAATTTTTTTTTTCTGATGGTATTATGAATAATATAAAATGATTATTGAATTATTGCTCAAATGTTATTCAATGAT
Source organism: Halyomorpha halys (assembly GCF_000696795.3). Classification (NCBI taxonomy): domain Eukaryota; kingdom Metazoa; phylum Arthropoda; class Insecta; order Hemiptera; family Pentatomidae; genus Halyomorpha; species Halyomorpha halys. Next base: position 160,982 of record NW_027111693.1, read on the forward strand.
GATTTTAAATATTTAATACGTGTAAAAATTCATTTAGTTGAAATAAAGATTGAAAATTAATAATTTTCAACCTCAATTCCAGACTGTCATTGAATATGAATTAAAAAATGAAATATGGACGTATTGTTGATGTTTTGTAAAACGAGAGAAAATGAAAATACTTTTGAATATTCTATTTTTTACTAAAATATATAAAATACGAAGGCCATTCTTATCGGTTCCAAGCGCTTCCTTCATACCCTCCCTTACTGTCCTCTACTTTTCCTTAACAACCAACCGATTCACTTCTATCCTACTATAAAAAACCTTGGTGTCACTTTTGATCAACACCTCTCTTGGAATAACCATATTTCTCAAATCACACGTAAATCCATAACTGTACTC
>NW_027111693.1:161800-171797 GCF_000696795.3 Halyomorpha halys
ACCAAACCTCCACATCTTTGTAATCAAATAAATAGGCAGTTATTGATTAACATTATAAACAGTAGTAAAGTCAATATACCAATGTAATTTCATTCTACAATCTGAAAATTTGTAAACGCTCGCCAGATAAAAATCTCACTGTATGAACCTTGTAATTATTCTTAGGGGACATATGTCCCAGAATAAAGTTATTTTTTCATTCATTCATTCATTCAAATATTAATTTAACTAATCAGTCCGAATTACTTGAATCACAATTAGAAATGTACCTGGTTCTTAAAAATATCAATATGTTATAGAGTTTATAACAAAAATTAATTTTCCAGATAAGGTAAAGTATAAAATATACTCAAGTAGAATCCTTTGATTCGCCTTTTTTACAGAACATCAACGAAATGTGTATTTATTCCTCTGATTATCTAATTCTGTTTTCTTATGTTGAATATTGTAAAATCACCGTTAGCGATATAGAATTGAACAAAGATAACAAATATTATTTTAAATAAGTATCATATATCCTTCTCCTTGGTCAGTTCTAACATACAGGGTATTATCCTAGACTTAACCAATATATTTGGAGGGTTTTATTCCGTGGTACCAGACGAAATAAAAGTCAATCGAACATTTCCGGCCATCCTTCAATTAGTAAATTCAACACTAAAACCCTACATTTATGTTTTCTACAAAAAAAAAAAACCAAAAAAAAAACAGGTTTCTACAAGTCAGAACCTGGAGCTCTCTAATTTTTCATGTTACGGACAGTTTCCATCACGTCATTTACAATAATAGTTACCTCAGGCATCTCTGAAGCATTCTCGAAGCTTCGCTTTTCCTCTTTGTTCCAAGTTCCACCATAACTGTTTTGGCAGCGATATATATCCAATGTGGAATATCATAAAGTCTATTTATCAGGCCTAAATTTTCATGGATTACATTATTCATTACGCCGGTTAACCGTAGTTTGTACCAACATTATGCAAAGAGTTTAAGTAAAATAAATTTATGAAAAATATAGGAAAAATTTTTGTTACTATTTATAATTAATTTTAATAATTAGAATAAATACAAATTGAGAGAAAAATACAATTTGAATTAAATTTATAAGAAGCCTGTGTATGGAAGGTTATAAATCGTTTGTTTATATGATAGTTGATAGTCTAGTTTAATCTGAGATTAAAATTTTTGAAAATAATGAAGTTTTAAAAAAATAGGCAACTAGACATAAGCTTAGGTAAGCTGATTAATAATTAATATGATTCTCTATTAATTGACTTTTTCATAGGGCAGAATAACCTGTAAAACATTTTTAAAATTTTATGTGAGGTGAGAATTTATTTTTATATTTAAGGTATGATATATTAGTAATAATAGTGTTATCATAAAAACTACTACCTATACGAATATACGTGTCATAAACTACTTTATAGTAAGTTAAATTTTCTTTATTTTGAATACTGGCAGACTTATGTACATCTTATTGTTTTAGAACTATATATTTTTCAAAAATAAATCATTTTATCCGAACAACTATAAATTAACATTTTGTGAATTACTTTTGTCAAATACCATAAAAACTACTACACCTGCAAAGATAAACTTCATAAACTGCTTTATAGTCCATTAAACTAGCTTAAATTGGAGTGCTAATAGACATCTGCAATAAACTATTTTATAGTAAATTTAACTAGCTTTAGTTTGAGTGCTGGTGGACATCTAAACGTCTAATAGTTTCTGAAATAAAGTTTTTAATCAATCAAACGTATTGCTCAAACAACTAAAAATCAATTTATTTTAGAAAATATCATGAAAACTACTATTCCTACGAAGATAAAGGTCATCAACTACTTTATAGCACATTAAACTAGGTTTAATTTGAGTGATTATAGACATCTATACGTCACATAGTTCCTGAGTTATAGATTTCTCAAAATAAATTAACTAACTGCTAATCTTTCGGTACATTTTTATGAATTGTTGCTTTTTTAAAAAGTTATATGTTGAGAAGCATTGAACGTAAATAGCTTTATTAGAGCTAATATCTTAGAAAATTTACTTTAATTTAAATGATGTTCTCTTAGGTTTTCTAGTGTTGTTGGTAGTTTTCAAGATATAGAAAAAATATATATTTTTTTTTAATGTTTTGAAACAGCCGCCATTTTTTATTCTCCATACCTATACGTGGTAGACTGATCTATTTTTACTAGTAATTATACAGAGTTTTCATTAAAGTAATTAAAAATTGGGGTGAAAATATTGACTTATTTTCTTCCCGGCTATTGCATCATCATGGGGCTCGGCAAAGTTGGGGGAACTATTGGTTACTAAGGAATTATTTTTTACTGTTGTACCTTTTTTGACCACCAGCTGGACTATCCTCCTGCAATCTATAACATGCAGTCTACAAACTGTTAATATTCCAGGACAATATTTCTGGTAAAGATTTTCTATTTATATCTGATATTTTTAATAAATAAATTATTAAATTTTTGTTTATATATTTATTTAACTTTAAATATCACTCACTCTTTTCGGATAGTGTGCCTGAATCTTAAACCTACTAAATTGGGCCTAATTTAATCCTCTCTTCTAATTGCAAGCTGTTCATAACATACAATTTTTAAATTGAAACAAGTAACATTCAAGTCTGTTTTTCCACAAACTTATAGGTTTCCAAATGTTATTAAGGTTTTATATTCCTTTAATTTCCCAGCTCCATGCTGGTGGCAAATCGTTTGTCCAACACAGCCATCCGTGTGGAAGGGTGGTTACACTGGCAATCGCGCTCGCTTAGGCGTTTGTTTTTTTTTCTCTAACATCAGTGCCATTGTCGAACATTCAAGTCCCATCCACACTCGTGACGCATCATTTGACCAACAGTTTCTGTACCTAAATAATATATTTCAATGTTGTTACAATGTTTATACTGATATTACCATTGATTCGTGAAATTTATTTTGATTGTTTTTTGTTGTGTGTTTGTTATTTTGATTCGTACATTTTTCTAGGTTAATAATATAGCATCAGTTAATCAATTCTTCATTTTAGTAAAGAAACAAACTTTTTTGATAAAAAATAATAAGCTAAATAAATAATTTTATTAACAGCATCATAAAATGCACTTGAAACCAAATATGAATCAGATAATGATTGAACTTTATAAAGTATCAGCAGACCAAGAAATGCTTTACAATTGCCATACTTGAGGATGTATAGGGTTGAACACTATTGAAACTTTGGTATCAATTAATATATAGATGGAGTGATAAGACGGTAATTATAGTTACATAAATGGTAACATCTAACTTCGCTATATAATCTTTCATAATAGTCCAATTTATTTAATTTTTCTTATTCTTTTAGACAATTTGACTATCTATGATATTTTCATATTTATATTACATAAAATATGAATGGTTTTTATATAATAATCATTAATTCCTTCAATAATACTAATTTTTAGTTTCTTTGAAAAATGGATTTGAGGGTTTCAGACAACGCTAAAAACGAATATGATTTGCTTTTTCCTAAAAAAAAAATGTATCGACGTACTTTACTGAAATCTTCATTATTTTTTTTTTTTAGTGAATATAAAATCATTTAATAGAATCAGTAATATTTTTTATCATTCTTCGGAAAGAAAAAAATCGATTCGTACCTATATAATTACCGCGAAAAAAAAAACCAATTATTTCTAAGATACAAAACAAAAACATTTAATTTTTTCACAACTTTTTTTTTACTGGAAAATCGGGGATTTCATTATCTCTAAACCTTCTCTTAGCGACGGAGAAAAAAACAGCACGTAAATCGATCCAGTAATCCAAAATTTTATTATGGTCAGTTATTCGACCATTCCCTTTTAAATATATAGATGTTTATAAAATATAAATAAAATTATAACTATTATTGAGAAAAAGCTAAGTAGACATATAACATTATAAATTAATATAAATACCTCAAATATAGGCCAAAATAAATATCTACTTCTCAAATCTTGTAAGTACTGATGTCTTATATTTAAAAGTTCAAAGTAAAATGCCTAATTTCGGTTTACTAAAATGTTTTAAAAAGAGATGCCAAAATTTTATGAGCCTAGTAGGAAACAGTCCTTAGAACTTGTTGGATTAATAAAAGGAGAGCGGAAAGGTGTTAATGCAAAAACTTCAGAAATACTTGTTGACAAGGCTGAGGCAACCTTGGAACTGCAGCGGCGCTGGCTCAAATCTGATCTGGGAGGTCGAATTTTATTTCTATGGCGACATGAAAACCATGGTGTTAGAATAGGGTCGTACCCGGTAGATAATTGCCTTCCTCACCCCTTCGTATGTCAGATGTGAACCTCAATGGAAACCTAACGCCTTGTCTCCACAGTATATACATCGAATACAGCACATTTACTTCAAGCATTTAAAAGTGATTTTACTTGAGCTCTTCAAGAAGTATCTTAAACCTTTTTTTTTATAATATATACAATGATTTGGTATTTATAAAGTAATAAAATTTTATATAAATACATACAAAATAGTTATTAACTGATCTTGTTCGAATTGTTACGCAGTTTTGAGCTTCGAGTATATACTAGGCAACGTTAGGACGCATAGCAGGTTACTACAGCCGACACAGAATTATATGCGAACATGTGTTACACGTTACTACCGTATGTGTTAATACCGTTACACGTACAAATCCTAAATCTATTTTGATTTTTTTCGAAAGGATTGAACAAACGATTTCCCACCAGTTTGGAGTCGACATTTCAAATAAAACCATGAGACTTTTCTAAAATTTCTTTTAACCAAAAAAAAGGAATTAAATTATTGGTTACGAATTCGAACAATTCTTTAAAAGGTTACTAAATATATATGATTAACAAAATAATAAACCGTAATAGATTCAAACAAACAGAAGAATCCTACAATTTTTTGATGAAAACAACTATTGGGGCATAAGACCCGACCGTTGCTGGTAGGAGAGAAAAGTTGGTGTTAATATAATGTAGCGTAAATATTTTTTTGCCAAGACTAATAAAAGTCGTAATCAGCATAGACACCGTTGGGCCAATTTAGTAAAAACAATAAACGGAATTTGTGTCGAATTATTTAAAGAAATGATAATACAAATTGAAAGAAATACAAATTGTATATGTAAAAAATCTTTGGTAGGGTCTTAAAATTGGGATAAGGTCATCAGAATGAATGAAGCTTTCAATTTCAATATAAACGCTTCAACAGCTTCTGTAGGAAAAGTAGTTAACAAAGCCAAATCGCTCTAATAATATAACATAGAGAAATATTACTCGGAAACATATATCTTATACTAACCATCTATTGGTAAATATTTTAAGGAAGGAGGAGTTATTCATTATTCTACGTCAAAAATTAAAAAAGCACTGTGTATTCAAGGCTATATGCGAAGAATGAGGTAAATAATGGAAGTTTATATGGCAACATTTGTTCTCCCGATCGTTTAAGATAATGTAAAATACCTCATTTTTCTGAGTTATCCTCAGAACCTGTCTTTTATTTATCATTACTTTTTGAAAAAACTATGTTCTAAATAAAATCGTCTCAGTCTGACATGAAGACAGGATAATTTCAAATAAATAATATTTGTATGAAAAGGCAATTTTTATTATTAGCCTAATAATAAAGATATTTGAATAAAAAATAGCTTATTTATTTTAGTAGAAATAACGTTTGAGTAACGTAGTATTAAGCAATGGAAACAACTATTTTAGGCGTAAAATGAAAAAATTATTTTATTTTTTGAATATTTTTTTTTTAGAATTAGATTGTAGTGTTTCAATGAGTTATTTAAAATAACGTATATATGAATAACTAAAGATTCTAAACGAAATTTTATTTCTTTTATTTATTTTTTTCTTTATGTCAAGGAATTGAATGTAAACATCTCCATATTTTTTAAGATCTTCCTTCTTTGTTTAATCGAGCGTATAGATATTTTCCAAAGGGACTATTGAGAGGAACCAAGCTGAGATCTGTGGGAGGGTAAAAGGGAATGCGAGAAGGAGGTGGGGTTATCAAAGGACTCGAAGGACCTATTTCGGTACCAAATCTGCCTTCAACGCGGCTTTTTACTTGAAGGAAAAAGGAGATCAGTCGGATTTAGGTCCTTTTCATTTCATAAATCTCCGTTAGGCATCGAGTTATCTTAATAAATTCTGTAATCCAGTCGGGGTCTTTACAACAAGAGTTTTAAGTTTTAAGCTTGCCCGAAATGTTGAATAAACCTTAGTGAAAGAACTAATAATTCTTAGTATGCTGGGAAAGTTATTAATCCGACACTAGACACAACCGATCTAACAGATCACCTCCATTATAAAGGTAATCTTTCCTCTCACCTTCCCTTAGTTATTGTGATGATAACATATTTTGAAGCATATTTATCGAGTAGATTTCTTGGTCAACCAGGTAATTCTCATATTTTTACATTTTAATTAATGCTAATCTATCATAGGAAGTAAATAGCCTTCTTACTTCAATTCATTATTTTATCCTGACATCCAAATCGACCTTATACTATTCTCACCTAGTACGCCGACGACACATCTGTGCTCGCAGTTAATAATAACCCTTCCATAGCAAGCTCTTTAATCCCATATCACAAACCTTGAACATAGGTGCCGAAATTGGTGGTTAAAATAAATTTCATTAAATTACCTTTACTCTTGATCGTAAACCTACCCACTGCCCTCTTCTTTAATAATATTACTCTTACCCCTGTCGAACAGATCCGCTACATTGGACTACATTTGGACAAACGACTAATCTAGAATCTTCACACAAAACTGTATTGTTATGTAATACAACTGTAAATATAAGTAAATAAATTTTAAAAAATATATATTTTATCAATAATAATTTAATAAAATAAGTCTATTGACATTTTCGACGGTCCGTCTATCTCCCGGCCCTAATTTTTTTTTTTTTAAGAAAAAACTTTATTTATTGATAGACATTACAATCTGCTACACCGTTGTGGGCAATAGGTAATTGTGATGAATGATCACATTCACACTAAAATGAGAATAAAAAATGAATAAATGGAGGAAAAAAAAATACATAAAAATAAATAAAATCTCTCTTAAAATATATATAGACAAAACGATAAAGAAAATGAACATAATCAAACTATATAAAATATTTACACAATCGACCTGAGGATCTCTAAGCCCACACAATCCTCAGGTGTGAGGGGTGGAGCTGAGCTCATAAAATCGCAGCGCATCCCTCTCGCCGCATCTCTGGTGGTGAGTCAGTGGAGGCTGTGCAAGTGCGCTAAAGCCGCAAACACTCAACTTGAGTGGAGAATCTGACCATTACCATAACTCCAATTGTCCATTTTTATTATAATAAGTCTCTTGGCCACTGCCATTTCAACCGTCGAGGTGGATTGTAGGGATGGGTGGAACTAGATAAGGATTAACCCAAAGGATTAGAATGTTTAGAAAGGTTTATATGGAATTTTGAGAATTTGGTAGTTATGAGGTCAAGGAAAAACGGATACGAAGGTTATAATCTTCCGCCCTAATTCTAAAAATAGTTACAAAATTTGGTTTTATTTAAATTTTGAAAATTGGCCAAATGTTATCTTCTTTACTATTTCGGTACGGTATTTTACGGTTTTTTACAAAGTATCTACGGCCTAGTAGATACCGGTTATTACATACTGACAGTCCCCTGATTTTTTATAGAATAAATATTTAGTCGAAAACTAAGCACTAAAATTTAATTTATTTTTTTCCAGGCATCAACCAAGTCGTCATATTGTCTTGGCATCACGTAATTTCGACATAAACATACGTTTATCTACTAGTGTGGTGTTATTTTAATTTATTTCGTTTTCCTTGTTATATAAAAAATTATCGAACGTTCGTTTTTTTACCGTTAGATTTCTGTTTATCTAACGCCTTAGTCGTCCTGCACTCTTATGACTGTTCCTGCAATTTTAAACAGTTTAGCAGGAATCTCTGCTTATAAGTTATTTCTCTTTTATCTTATATCTCTTATTTTATTCATTTCCTATTCTCCATATTTCTTCTACTTTTTTATAACATTGTTTTTAAATACACTCCCTTAAAATATCCATTTTTTAAGATATCCGTTTTTACATACCTATTATATATTGATTGTATTACATTTTGGGCTCTCATAATTTTACATTTTAACCAATTTTTAAGTTTTTTGTTTTTACTCTGTCATTAACTATTTTATCTCTACGATCTTTTGATCATTAGATTTCTGTTCACCTAACGCCTTTTGCCGACCTGCACTCTAGTGGGATTTCCTGCAATAATTATAACAGTTTTGCCAGAATTTTCTTCCTGTAAGCTGTAAGTTCTTTCTCTCGTATTCCTTAATTTCTTCATTCCCTATTCTCTATATACTTCTTCTTATCCCTTGTTCTTTCTTTTTACAATATTGTTTTTACGTACGCTCCATTAATAATTTAACTAATTTTTGTTCTCATCTACATAACTAAAAGGTTTTTAATGTTATCAATATAACATTCTTACCCACAGTATCATTTATTTATTACTCAGATTTATATTTATATAAATAATAATGTTATGAATTTACAACTTTTTTTGTCCATTGTTATTAATCAAGTAGTTTATATTTTTATTTCATTGTTATGTATATTTCCAACATTGTTAATTTATTATTTATTTTTTCTCTTTGAATGATGGTTGTTTTCTTTTTGTTGTTATAGCCCTGATGAAGACCTGAAAATTAGGTTGAAACCTCGGCACAAATAATTCATTTGTTTATTTGTGTTTTTTCTGCTGAGCACACCTCCTGACCATCTTCTCCTCATAATTGCAGATTATATTTCTGTGAAGATCACTTCGATGTAAGTGTAATTTAAGATACAACTAGTAAGTTTATTAGACGTTATATTTAAACCTAAAGACTATTTATTGTAAATTATATTATAATGATTATTTAGCCTTCCACTTGGAAACGATATCTATATAGAGAATTATGTTCAATATAAAACAATGAGTCCAGTGAAAAAATAATAATGCAACAAAACTGTAGACCATCAAGATTTGATAGTCAATCTGATAGAACAAGGATTTTCCCACCACCGGAGCTTCATCTGACCTGTCAAAGACATACTTTGCTCTCTCTATATAGTATATATAGTATTTTTAGTAAATAAACTGGAATTTAGAATATACTTACTTATAATATACTAATGTATTATTATATATAATCTCTATATCAATATCAAGCTAACTCAAACTTATGCACGGTTAGCAATGCTATATCCTATCGTAAACAGAAATTCCAAACTAAAACCAGAAACAACTGTTCTTATATTTAAAACAACTCTCAGGCCACTGCTGATGTACGTCTTGGATAAGCATCCTTCACGAAAAGAAAAAAACTACAATCTTTTCAAAATGAATAGGAATCGCAGTTAATGCTCCTTGGTTCATAAGAAATAGCCAATTGCATCGCGAATTACGAATGGAGTCATTAGAGGATTACATCAAAAAACGGTTCATGAAGTTCCACTCCCAGTTGCCGACAGTTAAAGGAGCAATGACCTACAACCTGGGAAACCCAACCTCAACCCAAAGACTGAAGCCCAGACTGCTGCAGGACATTCTGTTATAAACTTTAATAAATATAAAATTAATTCATAGTCACACTACCTCAATTTTACTTTTTATTATTACTCATTTTATTTATTCATTATTGTTTTTTATTTATTTTTTTTCTATTTTCTTCTCTCGTCTCTTTTTCAAATTAACTTGTTTCTTTTCACTATTAGAGGGCAATTGTTTGTTTTATTTAAGTGTACCAATAACATTATTTTTTGTTATTAATTATACATTCCTCTTTTATTAAGAAGCATTACTCTTATCTATTTATTTTTTTTTCTTCTTTTAATAACAACATTGTGTATAGTTAGGGGTGTCTTTTGTAAAAGACTACACTCCCCCCACCCCATTATCAACTGTTAA
>NW_027111693.1:171902-180587 GCF_000696795.3 Halyomorpha halys
ATAAATAAAGAAAAAATATTATTATATATGTTTTAACATTTATAAATTCTACAGAACAGAAATGGGGGTTTGATGCAAAAAATTCGCCAACATTAAATCATCGATTCTAGGCAAATTTGTGCTTTCTGCTATCATGAAACCGTACTTTATGATTGTTTTTTTTTTAAATACTGAAATTTCTTTTAACAGCAAAATATGAAAAACTGCTAAAAAGAGTGAGCCACTAAACCAGTGGAAGATTATTGATTGACCGTGTGTATAGATGAATTGAATATGGTCTGGGTACGGTCAAATAAACTCAAATAGTAAATGATTATACTATTTTTATTGAGCCAACGTGTTGGCCCACGTTGCAGGGCTTCGTCAGGGCTAAAAAAGATACAAAAACTTGACATAGTTACAAAAAAAAGAAAAAAACATAAGTGGAAAATAACAGGGGTATACAATGAAAAGTAAAATATAATAAGAAAAATTAAAGGTTGTAAACAGTAATATAAAAATATGTTATTTCAAATATTTACACTGTATATTATTACCAATATTAAAAAACAGAAAAGATAAACGATTAACGAACAGTTACCATCCCATTTTTTTAACTAGTTGTCTGAGTAAAATCATTGAACGAATTGTATTAAATGAGGTATGTGATATTTTAACTTTTTCCTTCTTCTATTGTATATACCTTAGGATAATGTATATTTAACATTTATCATTCCGAAGTTAATAAATAATATAAGTAATAAAATGGTAAAGAAATAAAATAGTAATAAAAAGGTAAAATAAAAAAAACTCGTTCAGCTTTTATGTATTTCGCTTTGAATTTAAGTAATTGCAGGGACTCTCAGGTAATGGAGTGTCACAACATAGCTTTTATCTAGTTTATTAAAGTGAGAACCAATTTATTTTTTTTTTCAAAACAAACGTCTAGCAAGTACGGTAAAATATGTAGTATGGTAAAATTTTACAAAATAAATATGAAAATTTACATCTTAAAACTAATTTAGTGTTGGTACCAAAACAATATTTGTGAGTTACAAAGTGGATTAATTGATGATAATTGATTTTCAACAACTGTACTGTCATTCGGTCGTTTTTGGTTCAATTACATCATGATGACGACACATAAAAAATATATATATCCAATCTAGTCCACAAATACAAAAAAACTCTGAACCAAGGTTTTCGGAGTTAGTAGTCGATTGCCTTACCAATGTGCTACTCACTCCCACACTAAAGAATTAAACTTACAAAAAATATATTAAGGTACTCGTATTATTAGACTATATAAAGGAGAGACTGGTTGAGATATCAATTTTTTAATGCTATTTTGAACTACGAGATTAAAATAATAATTCTTTATTAATAAAATCAAGAAATTTATTCTATAACATAAAAAAAATTAAAGCGTGTACTGTTTTAAAAGGAAATTACGTGGGTGGTCTGAAATGTTTCCGACAGGAGCGTGAAGATGGCAGCACTTGTAAATAAAAGCAAGTGAATTTCGTTGTTCATCTGTTGGCAGTTACCCACCAAGGTTTCAGCCATTTTGGACGCACAGTGTTTATGTAACAGTCCTTTGAGAGTTGATTTGAGTGTATTTGAGAAAATGGACAAAATAGAGTATCAAGCTGTCATTAAATCTCTGTTTTCTGAACGGCAATACGCCTACGTAAATACTGATACGTAAAATTAGATTCTGTTTATTCTGTTTATGGGACTTTGCACCAGCATTTACCTCATTGAAATTTTGGGCAGCTGAATTTAAACGTGCCCGTAAAAGTTTGGGAGACGATGAACGTTCGAGACGTCCAAAAACTGCAACTATCGAATAAAACATCACTAAAGTTCACCAAATGGTGCTAGGCACCGCCGAATTAAAGTGAGAGAGATAGGAGAGATTATGAACTTACATATTAGAAAGCTGGCAATTAACTTCGTGAACAATTATTTTGCAGAGAAAAATGCCGAGTACTTTTTGGACAGGTTACAGAGATGGGAGCATTGCTGGGAAAAGTGCCTAAGTTGAGTTGAGTTGAGTTAAATGTTGAAGAATTCAGAGAAAATGTCGTGTATTTTTGTTAGGTCGGAAACTTTTCAGCCACTATCCTATAAGTATATAATTCCTAATTTCTTAATTAGATGTAAGAAAGCAGCATTTAAAAATAGAATGTACTGAAAAATTGGTAGTAAGCGAAATTATTTTGGGAAATTATATCTCAGGAATCAATAGACATACATATATCTATTAGCACTCAAATTGAAGCTAGTTTAACAGTAATGTAGTATTTTGATGTTAATCATTGTAAGAGAAATATTGTTAATAAATAATGTTTCATAATAATTGCCAAAATAAATTCACTAAATGTTGATTTTTATCATCGATTATGACATTTGTCTTCGCAAGGTTAGTATTGTTCATTATATCCGCTAAAATAAATTGATTTCTAGTTGTTTGGACAAAACTTCATATGCGAAATTTATATTAATATGTAAATATTATAAAAAAACCCGTGCGGATATAAACGTCATAAACTACTTTATAGTACATTACACTTGCTTTAATCATAGTACTGACAGACATATGTGCGCCAAATGATTCCTGACATATAGATTTTCATATACCAAAAATGTTGATTTCTAATTGTTGGGACAAACAATTAGAAATCAACATTTTGTGAAATTATTGTAGCAAATATTATGAAAACTCCTACGAAGATAAATGTGAGAAACAACTTCTAGTACATTAAACTAGTTTCAATTTGAGTGCTAATATAGATTTGCACGTCTAATGGTTCCTGAGCTATAGATTCCTCAAAATAAATTCACTAATTACTGATTATTCAGTACATTTTTTATCAAAGGTTGTACCCTAAAAAGATATATTTCGAGAAATATTATAAATACCTCTTTTAGGGCTTATATTTTAACAAATTTATTCTACTTTAAATGATGTTCTTTTAGATTTTCCAGTGTTGTAGGTAGATTCAAAGCTCCGAAGAAAAAAAATAATTATTTCTAAAGTTTTTAAACAATCGCCATTTTGGTAGGTAACATGATATTAATTAGCAGATTCTCATTTCATCATTTTCAAAAAGTTTTCATCCTTCCTCTTGATTCACAGACAATAAAATTTATGGACCCCTCCCCCCTAACTTTTATGATCGTTAGCATTACTAGTAGAACAAGTAGTTACTCGTTGTGGTTTTTCAACCAATAGTAAAGCAGGTTATAAGATTGTTTAGCGGTCAGAGTTCATTTTATAAAGTGATGAAACTATAGTCCCTTCACTAGTTACCCCGACCAGTGTCATCTGTATCTTCATTATCATTCTTTCTTTAAAGAAAAAATTACAGTGCGTTTTAATCTCAGACGTTTACGTTGTATTGAAGTAGATTAGTGACTTCACATATCTTCATAGAACCTGATCAGTCTGTGTAAGATTTCAAGAATAGTTCAAAGACCTTAATCCAATATATATAGCAATAAATTATCGTAATTTAAAATTCAATCAATAATTTCAGTCCAAAATTACACTATTTTGTCGATTCTTAATATTAAATTAAAACTTTTAGTCACAGTCTTACTAGACTATTATACTTTATCACACTGATGATTTGATTTGATGTGATAAAGTATATTAGTGTAAACTGACTGTGACTAAAAGTTTTAATTTAATATGAAGAATTGACTAAATATTGTAATTTCGGACTGAAATTATTGATAAAGGCAGAATAGCCTGCATAATATTTAGTTTTTTGATTGATTTTTGAAATTGATGTGGTTCTAAATTTGTATTATAGTAGTGGTTCTATTATACTACAGTTAAGAAAACTAAAATAACACAAAAACTTTAACAACGACATAAGATATTTGATGATAACTGGCGCTTGAGTGTATACTAAAAGAGTTAGCCTATTCTGAGAGCCAAATTTAGCCTACTTTTTCGAAAATAGTAAAATTTAGGGATTTAAAACGAAGTATACGGTTCGTTCCGTTTGGTTTCCAGGTCGAATTCTTTGCTTGCCATATAAATTAGAAATGCACACGGATTAGGGCCAAGATTGCCCTCGAGGATGGTCGAATTGGCCGAAACAATGGATTTATAAAGGAATATAGATTGTTTTGAGACTTAAATTAGACAATTTTTTTTATTTCTTCTCCTCTTTTCGCACGAAGCTAAATTACAATTTACCTATTCATTCAATATTCTATTAAAAATAATTTTAAAATTTTGTTATTTGAGTGACGTAATTAATAATGATGGATGCAAATGTTTTGAGAACAAAAATTTGTTTTCCTCAAAACGTCAACGTTTTTGTAAACATAGCAGAAGGTAGACAATCTGCCCTCCCATGATGACGTTGTTAGCCAATATGAACTCCAAGGGATACAACCTTGGAAAGCAGTGACTAATCCTGTTCTGAGTTTAGCCCAATTACAAATTATTTAATCCTGCCTATTTGGTAGCAACAAATTACTTCCTAATCGTAAATCATTAAACCAACTAAATGGAAGTTTTGACTATAATATATAAAATGATAATATTATTTATTGTAAAAAATGTCAAAAAACTAAGGCTTGATAAGAATATTTATAACTTTCTTTCTGCCTCGTCTTTCTTCGAAGACCAAGACATTCCTCGTGTGTAAATGTCAAAATTGACTAAGTTGAGAATGGAACCCCAGTTGGAAAGGAGTCTGTGACCCTTGTCTCGACGTAGCTGCCACGTCTTCTTGATTTTATTAAACTTCATTCTATTCTATAGGATCATCATATCATCTTCACACTGGCAAACTCTTAGAAAAGCCAATGGTACTCCTAGGGAATTACTCCTAGCATTAAATATAAGTTGAACAAACCTCGCGAATTCCAAGACACCATACCCTACGAGAATCCCACCGGTCTCTTATTACCATACATTGAGTATACTGTAAGGTGATCCAGTATCTTCAGCTCTAGCTTCTTTCTGACGATTTTCATTGACTATTTTTTTTTTAATTTTGTCCAGTGATAGTGATATCAATATCACTATATTGCTTTGGAGTGGAGACAATCTAGATGCCTTTATTGAGAAACCGTTGCATCCATTCTAATATACACTTCATAGTTGGGTGTGGTTTAATGGCAGATAGAATTTGCCACTAATTGTTCATGAATAACAGGTTGATTGCAGTGAAAAGAGACCGATATAAATAGTGCCTATTCATGGACACATTTTTTTTTTTCGTTCCTCAATTAATGGCAATCAAATGAAAAAGTTTTGGTTTCCTCTTAACATTTTGACAGCGGTTTGGTGGACAGTTACATATGAGTCTGAAGGCCGTTAGCGGGAAAGTACTGAGAACTTAAATTACCATAATTTATTGCTATATATATTGGATTAAGGTCTTTGAACTATTCTTGAAATCTTACCCAGACTGATTATGTTCTATGAAGATATGTGAAGTCACTAATCAATAAGATGTAAATTGATGGAGGAAGAAATAATATTTAACATAACTATTATTGAAATTTTCTTAATATTCATTAAGTTATATAAGGATATTAGTATTATAATTGATTTTATTTTATAAGAATTATATTTCTAAGATTTATTATTTGTTTGAGGATTGATTTCATTTCATTACCTTTTATGTTGGTTTATTTATTTTCTGTATTTGATAATTCTGATTTTTGTTTAAGCTTGCAAATATGTATAGTTTTTGTTGTTGTGGTTGTTGATTGTTGCTTAAAGGCGTAAAACCCTCTGGTCATCAACACCTATGGCATGATAAAAGTAAAAAAAAAAATGATAAAAATAAAAAATAAAAATAAAAAAAAAATTAAAAAAAAAATTAAAATCGAAGAGGAGTTATAATTTATAAAGAAGGCGATGTGCTTTTAAAAATTCAAACACTAGTGCAATTTTAGCTTCCTCATCTGTGAGAGCATCTGATAAATTTGGAGTCAGTCCTATCCTGTTTATTATTGGCAAATAGTGAGTACATTCTTCAAAAATATGTCTAATCATGAGAATGGACTGACAATATTTGCACGTTAGAGGTAGCAGTTTTCTGATCAGATGAGAGTGCGTGAGGAGAGTATGACCAATTCTCAAGCGGGTTAGAGCAACTTCCTCCCTGCGGCTGTTGCGCTAGGATGTTGACCATGGTCTTACTAATCAAATATGTATAGTAACAGTAGTTGTTGATTCTTTTTTATTTTTACTTTCTTTTTCTTTTTTTTTACAATTTTTTTTTTATTTTATCAAATTATTATAATCATACTTATGATGGTTTATAATTTTATTTTTATTTTGAAAATTTGGTATTGCTGGGCTTCGTCATGGCTAAATGAAAAACAAGATACACACATTATAGAATTAGGAGAACATTAAAATAAGAACATTTTAAAACAATTGTTTTGTTTATAAAGTGTATAAAATTTAAATAATAATAATAATTTAAGAAAGTATAGGTATAAACTAGTAGGTAGACTGTAAACTAGTTACTAATAAATACAAGAAGCCTTATTTTCTACAGTGATTATGATAAATGATATTTTAAGATGTGATTATCATTTAATAGATTTTAGATTTAGGAAAACATTATTTGTTTAAGGGAACAGCTCCAAAAAAAAAGAAAAAAAAAAGAAAGAAATATTACTAGATGAACTTTTCAAACAATTTGAGTAGAAACTACTTTAGTTAATCAGTTAATGGAAAAAAACAACATAATAACATGAGATTGACTGATGAAATCTATTCAATTCAATCAACAGCAGGATTTGAAAAAAACCATGATAGAAAAGTTAATCCATATAAAAATACCTTTTGGATAACACTCGCTGAATCTAAAGTAATAAAAGACCGGATTTTCATGTCACTGAATATTTTCCATGGGGCGCATCATGGAAGAAATGAATAACCAAAAGTTGATTAATCCAGTTTGAATGCCTTTTTTTAATCAATATGTATTTTCTTTAATTCCCTTATTCCTTTAATCATTAATTAAATGATCTTTTAAACAATTATATTAACTTCCTTATTACGTTCACTTTCCGGTACATAGAATCGTATGAAATTTCGAATTCGAGTTTTCGATCGAAACACACCGTATTGAGGTAAATTGTGTCCAAATTACCAATTCCCACAAAATGCTCTGTATGTTAAAATCCTTGCTGAAAAACGGAAAGTCGTACGATCGTCAAATCGTTTATGGTGCTGGACTGCTTGCGATTTTACAGAAACGTTTTCTTTAAATCGATGCTCAGTAAGTTACACTTTAGAGAATCGATTTTTCATTTTTAGAAAATTTTCTCAGAAATTCCTCTAACGATTTTGATTGAACTCAATAAATCGACGTACAATCAAATATATATATATAATATAAAATATATAAAAATAGTCTTTATTATCAAATAGGTTTAATCCTCATTTGAATTGTATAACGAGAATTGAATGACTGATTTTTAATAAAAACCGTAGTAATATCGTTAATTGTTAAAATATCAATACATATCAATATTGACTATTTTGATATCTAACATTTAGGTTCCCCTTTTATGCTTTGGGGATGAAGAATATGAAATTTCTATCAATTATAAGATCGCGTTTCGATTTATTTAAACTTTTATTATTCCTGATATACAAATCGAAGCGCGTTTTAAAAATTGATAGCACTATCATTTTCTACTTCTCCTAATACATATAAAGGGACTCTAATATGTTAGAAATCAGAAAAGTTAAAATAAATCGATACGTGGATATAAAATATTTAAAGAGATCGTCATAGGTCTATAAGACCAAAATATTTTTCTTGATGAACTTATACGGATACAAATGTATTTGGATGGTTAATCGTATAATTTTTTTTCGAATAATTGATTATTCGTGGCAAATATTGGCGAATAGAATAGTATTTGGATGGTTAATCCTATTTTTTTCTAAATAAATGATTACTCGAGTAGAAAATTGACGAATAAAAATGCATTTGTCTCTCGTCAATCGAATAATATTCCCTCAACTCTGCATATGATAGTGTTCTGAAGAGATCGGCTCTTACTGATTCGAACTTCAAATTAAGGGATAAACTCAGAAAATCCAAATGGGTTGAAGTGAGGAATGATTTGTCATCCCTTTAGTGTAATAATCACACTCACATTTAGTGAAATAAAGTGTACTTTACTGTATGTAAATATGTAGGTAAATATTCAGTAGTTCTTTGACGAATAAACAAATGACTATTATTTTTATTACCTTTTGTATTAAAATGTTAGTTTGTCCTGATTTATTGTCAGGTTGAGACGTGTTACTGCCTGTCGTTTACACTAATTTCCCATTCTTGGAACTAATCCTGAAATTTTGAGAGATAATATGGAAGATTCATTGATAGAGATTCATGAATGAAGAGTGAGATCTGCGTGTGAAGCAATAATAGCTGTCAACTGCGTGGGTAGCTATCACTGTGAGGGTTAAGTGGTAGTGTCATGCTTGGAGCAAGCTACATGAATTATTCCTCAGGGACTTTGGCCTTCATCGGACGTTTGAAAGAAATATTTATTTATTTTCATTGATTTTAATTATATATATATATAAAAAGTTACAGCCTCATAGAGAATATGAATCAAAACAACCAACCTCAAGCTGCAGTCAACCAAACTTTAGCAGCAGGTAACCCACCTCCGGTGCAGATTCAGCCACTACCA
>NW_027111693.1:187737-206142 GCF_000696795.3 Halyomorpha halys
TATACCTTTTTTTTATATACTGAATGTACATAAAGTCAAATCATTTAAATTTTCTATTTAATCTATCCTTAGAAACTTATAAATTAATCATGGACCTCATAAATCTTTTCCCATAATATCACGAACCCTAAAAATCTTCAAATTATGTGTTTATTATTAAAAGTGCAGGGGACACCAGAAATGTATGTCATATCGATATATTTTAAAAATAGTTTAATAGTATCTTAATAAAAAATATAGATAGATATCTATCCTAGATATTTTTAATTTTAGAAAAATCTCAAAAGAGATCTATACAATTAAATTATCTTTTAAATATTAATTTTAATTTAAAATTAAATTAAAATAAAACATTGAACAATATGAATTAACATGTCTCAAATTTCAACATAACATAACATTTAATAGCAACAATTAAATATATGTATCTTTTAAAATAAATTATAAGTGCTTAGTAAAATTAATAAAAACTAATACAAATTATTACTTCTATATTGTATTACCAATCTTTTTTATGAGGTTATCTACAGGTGACCAACCTATTCTAACCATGATGGAGGGCCCAAGTCGGATTTTAATCGGCGCTGCCCGCAGTAAGAGTAACCACCTGAGCTACGGACGGCCCAGTAAAAACACTAACTATAATTGATTTAATAATGACTGAAACTCATTATCATTAACTTATTATTGAAACTTTCATTAAACTACTCCTCCCGACTAAAAAAACTTACAATTAAAATAGAAAAAAAAAATAATTTAAGCAATATTTCTAATGTATTATATCTACACAAAGTTTTTTTTGGTAGTCAATTTTTTTTTTTATAATTTCGAATTAAAACTATCGAACAAAAATATCGATTAATTCCTTCTAAATATTAATATTTCTATACACAGATATTTTTGAACAAACCTAAAGGAAAAAGTTATACTTTAGACTATCCTTCAGTGCCATGAGAGAAACAATAGTTTACGGGGCAGAACTGTTAGAATAAAGTTGACTCAGCTCATTGCAAGCAGGCGGGGCATTCGTTATCTATATGCTATCATTTTTTAGTAAAATAGAAAGAGATTTTTTAAGCTCAAAACGTGGTTTTAATTATTTAGTTTTAGTTTTAATTTATTCACAAATTGATAATTATTTCCTTTGTTTTTAATCATATTCTACCTACATTTTTGTTTAATACGGTTTAACAATATTTTATTTTTAAATATCTATTTAAATTAAAAAAAAAAACTTAGGGGATAAGGGAGACGGAAGAAAGTTGTCCTCTTCAAAAATTCAAAAACTCAAATTTCAACAATTTAGAGATTGACTGAACCTTGAAGTTGCAAAAATTGTGACAAAACGTTGTGTAAAGAGGTTATTATACCCAAAATTTCTTTTTATATTTTCCAAAAATATTTAGGAAAAGGGCTTCTTTCAAGAATTTCTCCCCAGAATTTATGTAAGTTGATAAATCTGGTCGAAATTATTGGGTAGTTGTTAAAGCAACGCCTACTCATGCGCCACCACCATCATTCTTCTGACATACATTTGAATTGAAACAAATTGGACTTGATATAAGCAATCTCACATTACTAAATATGGAATATTATTTATATGAAAACTGTAATTCTTTAATGTTTCTCACATAACGTAACACACCGTCGATCATTCTGTCGTAGGTGTACCTAAATTCATTAACATCTTTTTGCTAAATTACAAGACTTAACATTAAAAATAATAGCTAATATTATAATATAAATTAAAAACAACATTTAAAATATTTTAGTCTTTTATTTAACTTTAAAATTTGATTTTATTTAACTATAATCAAGTTTCTTTTTGTTACATGAGCATAAAGAAGTTAAAGTAAGAATAATTTTGATTTTAAAAATTAATAAGCGATTGAAATACCTTGCCCTAAACTATGTACCAATTTATTATTAAAGTTATTTAGATATAATAATTTAGATATTTAATTTATAAATTATTAATAATTATATAGCTAAAATAGTTTGCACGAGACCATACTTGTTCATTACTGCTTGCCTTTCCAAGAAAGGGATTATTAGTCCACGGTGAAAGGGGGTGGCAAGCTGCTGTGCTCTAAAACAAGAGATTGCAGCACATTCCACCTATTTTGTCTTAAAATCGATCTATTTTGATTTCAAATTTTTTTTTTGTTATGATGAAATGGTGTAGAAAATAGTAATTTTTAGTTAAATTTTGAAATTTTCTGCTGAGGCTGATTTTTTTTACTACATCTTCTGTTACATCAAACTTTCGTTCTGATTATGAAGAATGGTATTAAAATGATGTTTACAGAAAATAACTTTGCTACATTTGTAGGTTTCTATTCAACACAATCTGAACATCAACCCCTCTTGAAATTTCCCTTTTAAAATTGATTTCTTCTGTCTATTCATTTGCTTCCTTTTCATATATTACCTATTACCTATGATCATAGATAAATTACAGTTGTTTTACACAAAGGTGCACAGAGGCGTTGCTTTAACAACTACCCAATAATTTCGACCAGATTTATCAACTTACATAAATTCTGGGGAGAAATTCTTGAAAGAAGCCCTTTTCCTAAATATTTTTGGAAAAGGGCTTCTTTCAAACTGTTCCTGGCCCTCTTCAGTGTGGTGCCTCGGACAATTCACCGAAGGATGGAGTTCTGGTAGCTCTGAAGTTTTTGTAAGGTGTTTTGGTGTACTATTATAGAGCAGCGTCGGACGAATTATGGCCTGATATATCGGTCGTGGTTAGTACTTGGATGGGTGTGATGGTGACATTTGAAGCCTTATTTATCTTACCTTTAAAACATACACTTATAGCGAGTATAATTGGTTGATTTACAACATTTCGGAGTCTTAAAGTAGCAGAGATCGCAACAAAAAAGATATTAGAAAGTAATCCTTCTAACATTCTTTTTTTTTCGTACCCTTCTTGCTGATTTGTATTATTAGCAACTACAAATATAATATGCAAAACATATACTATTAATGTGCACACCCTTGTTTTATCCTAAGGTATTCCATAGTACGTAAGATACGTCCACTAAGTGCGGAGAATCACATGAGCTGATATGCGCTCCATTTATATGTGGGCGGGGAGGGCATCCCAATTTAGTAGTAGGCCTATAGATCATAACACCAAAAATATTAGAAGGCAATCCTACTCCACAAACCCGCCCCACAAAAACCCCGATTTAGAGGCGGTGCTATTTCACGAGAAGAAGACTTGAGGTAGTTAAATCGAGCAATATTAAAAAAGCTAAAATAGGTTGTGTTTTATGTAGTTTTGTATAACTTAAATATCACATCATATAGGACCATTTTTCTATTTAATTTAATGATATACTTGATTTTATTTTAATCTAAATGATTTATCTTCAATTATCCACTCCTTGGGTCCAATATGAAATATCTAAATTACATGTTCTGCATCTCCACTTGATATTTTTGAAGAATACATTTTTATTTGTTTTATAAATGTTTTGTATTTTGTTTTTTCATATTTAGTTAGTTCAATCTTCTGTAGCTTTGCCAAAGACTCTAGCTTGATACTTTCGCTTCGGTTAAAATTAATTAATATCTAGTTAGTCATTTTTCCACAGGATACTATTATTTGATAGTGTACCCTTCCAAGATGAGCCTGAGATGGAAGATTACAGGACGATGCAGGTACAAGAAGATATTTTTTGCGATCCAGCCGCCGCGGTGGAGAGGGCATGGTAGCGCGGAGTGGGAGAAGAGTTCTCTGTTAGTTCGCTCTTAGCAGCCGTTGTGTTCACTTCACTCTGTAAGCTCTCACTGTACACATCGCTCCTTAGCTTTCGTCTTTATTACTATTGTATCTGTGTCGTATTATATTATACATTCATCGTGTTCTGTGTCATGGTATAGTGTTCTCTTGCTTCCACGATGTATCCTTCTACTTGTCTACTGCTTTCTGTCGTCTCCTGCGTCTTAATATCAGGTCAGTCTTAGGAACCATAATAATTAAATATAAAAATACTAATAAATTTTTCAACATTATTATAACAATTTAGGCTATTATCACACCCAGGAAAAAAAAATTAAAAAGTCTGGTAAACCAAACAGAATTTTTTGTCTTTTTAATCTTCTATAAAATTATTAAATATTTTCCAAAATTACCAAATACCTAATTCAGATTTTTAAATTGTCCTAAGAGTTGATTATATGTAATGTTAGTTTCGAAGACTTGACTGAGATGACCTAATCAACCAAACATGTATAATCTAGTTCTCGAATTATTTCGCAATATGCTACAAGATTTTTAGTTTAAAACAATTTAAGTAGATTCAACATTTCTTTAAATTATTTTAAGCATTTTGAAAATATTTATGAATTTGATTTTACAAAATTTCATATTGCTTTTATTACTGTATATTTCATTTCATATTACAGTAGATTTTTGTTTTTATAACTATTGCAGTCGGTTTAATTGATTTTTTTTTTTAGTGTGACTAATTTTAAAATGAATCAATTTTAAAATCCTTAACCAAAAACATTTTGTTTCGAAATATAGTGTTGCTCAAGTAGGTTTTTTGTTTCAATTCGAAGTTGAGTTTTATAAAATGTAGTATTATTTTATAATGAATTACTTATGATAATTTTATAATAATATTTATTAATTTATAGATTATTATTTTTGAAAATACTGATCGATTTTTTTAGTTTTTAAAACATACATTCCATAGAATGTTTCAACAATCGAATTATTTAAAAAAAGGAAATAAAATTTAACAATTTTATTTATTGCACGCATTTTTATACATATACGTATTTTTATTCATTAAAAATAAGTCATTTATACCTGTGTGGGATTTTATCTGACTCACTAAGTAAACTCGTTGTTTATTGAGGAAATCACATGCTGTCTTGAAAAAAAAATCTTTTTCAAATATATTATTTATACATTGAATAATTTGGATAGTCTTCTCTTTAAAGCGTAAATTAAATGAAAAAAAGAAGTCAGATTTTAACGAAGCGTTATACAAGCACCTTTTGTCGAAACTTTCACTGTTTGAAACTGTGTTGGCTTTTTTATTTCGTACTTTCTCTTGTATTATTCGCCTTTGTTATTTTGTTTTATTACTTTTTTAAAACTTAATTAAAGAGTTATACGTTTTAAAAAAATTAATAAATTAAAAAGATAAAAATATGTAGTAAAAAATTATGAATTCGTACCGAAATTAAACTTTAATTCCTCTAAGAAATCTTTTGTTTTTGAATAATGGGTATTTAATTAAACTTATTTTGTCTTGTGTAGTTGTATATTGTATATCCATCTTTCAATAGATCAGGAATTTATGGAAGGTATTTATGTTAAAATTTAATTCCTGTTAATTTGGTATATGTCTTAAATATATTTTATATTTTGGTCATGTTCTAGGTATATTAAGAATATAATTTTTATATAGTTTTATAAAATACTTAAGGATATATTTCCTTATAATATTTACAATTCGTGGAAGTTTACATCTCTTTGGCTCCTTGATTTCCTTGAATCTCGTAGACAAATTCCTCCACGATCGGTTTCAGTTTCGAAAGGTGGGGTGTGAGTCAGCAACGGTAGAATTAACACACCGAAGGAAGACCTCAACTCGACGCCAGTGGTAAAGCCCTCTCAGCATAAAGAAATTCAATATTTATAAGTAAAAAAATAATACATTCACAAGATTTTATAAAATTCATTAGGTGGTGAAATTGCTATTGAATATGCATGAAGTTTTTGCAGCGGGCAGGAGGTTAAGTCGCTTAATATTTGCTGCCTTTACGGGATGTTATGGCTCGGAATAGGCTGTTCTTTAGAACATCCATCTCCACTTGAGTGCTTCTTTAGTCTCCAGTTAGTGTTTTATTTATTACCCAATTTCGTTCAGTAGTAATCTAGGTTGTAACAGTTATTTATTTTTAAATACAACTTTAACTCAATTTCATCTCATTTCAGATTTATAAATAAAAAAAAAATGCGTTCTTGCTCGACGTCATAACTCCTCTCTTTAATTTCTTTAACTAATTTCAACATTTTACTTTATCAGTATTAAAAAAAAAAAATAGTTATTCCGGAAAATATTATTTTAATAAATTTATAAATTAAACTAAAAGAAGATACAGAAAATTAATTTTCGTATGACAATTTAGATATATAATTTTTTTTAAATGTATCTAATACGATGATGGCCTTCTCTATAAGTTAAAACGTTTAAAAAAAAAAAAATATATATATATATATACACATTTATCTGCCAAAGACTTAAACTTGTTAACATTTAAAAAAAAAAAGAAAAAGAAGAAGTATAAGAATAGTTTTTTCCAAAATATAACTTTTCCTTAGTACTTAACTCTCTTCTTAAATTTCTTTAAATTAATTTCAACATCTTACTTAAAAAGTATTACAAAAAAAAACTGTTCCGTAAACTATTATTATAATAAAATAAAATACGCCAAATTATTTTTTTATGCCAATTTAGGTACATATTTCTTTTTCTGAACAGAACATACATTTTTTTAAAAAAAATAAAAAATATATTCATCATAAAACATATCTAATTCGCGGATAGCCTTCTTTATAAGTTAATATTTAAACATTTATGAAATATTATATAGAAAAATAAATAGAAAATATATAAGAATATTTTTCCATTTCTTTTAACTTATTTCAACATCATACTTAATAAAAATAAAATATACAAAATATTTGAAAAAAATATTCTTTTTGTAAAATTCTGACAATCATAAAATACAATCTACCAAATTAATTGTTATTAATGCCACATAGATATATTTTTTTCTGAAAAAAGTAATTTTTATTTGTGAAATAAAAGTATGATCATCCTAAAATATAATTGCCTCTTTCATTAACCAATAAATTTTGTTTTCAAATTATAATATTTTTATAATCAATTTCTCTTCTACAAATTTATACAATTATAAACTTGCGGACATTATCGAAGTATGTTTCAAGAAAAATCACTGTTCAGAGAAAAAAATAAGAAAGAAGAGAAAATGTTTTTATTTTATTTCTTTTGTGTACGCGAATGGAACCACGCATTCAATAAGGAACTATATGTAGTTGTTTTATAAACTATATCTTTCATTTTTTAAAGAATTTTCATTACTATTAGATATTGTTGGAGCCATGGAAGTTTGTTACGAAATTACAAAAAAATATCGATACAGCTCAAAATGCACGACGAAACATTGTTTTGTTGATTTCTTTTTGGATATGTGGCGTCAATAATATAATTTTGCTTGAAATGGTTATTTATTTATTTTTAGAAGAGTGGAACAAAAATAATGCTCTCTTGCATTAAAGAGAGCTGCGTATTTCAATTATATAGATACGCAATATTGGTAAGTACACAATTCTGTTGTAAATGCAAAGACTTAAAATTTTACTAATTCACTTGTGTAGTATTCAGAATAAAAATAAAAAAGATGCTGTTGATGTTTTAAAATAAAAAAATTTCTTTTTTTTTTTTCCACATACAATCTGACCACTATAAATTATTTCAATTCAAGTTTGTTGTTCTTTGTTATTATTTGTGTGTCGTAAAGTCATTACCGAACATCTTAACTAGACACGCCCCTAACGTAGACCTAAATTTCGAAACATTAAAAATCAGTACTATATATACTTAATGCTTCCAACCTATCCCGAAACAACTTCATTTTGAAGATTTCTCCATCATTCATGTAGTTTGATTTTACTTCACCCTAAAGAAATATAAACCGAATACAGACTAATAAATCGCTGAAAATCTGTCTTGCGTTACATCTAGTCCGATAATATGCCCCTTAAATTCTTACTCTTAACAAATATAAGCTGACCGGTACATCTTAAGTTTAAACTAGTAATGATTCAATAATTAACTGAAACTAACAAAAACTTAAGTAATTTAGTGTAATAGTATTATTTATTGATTCCAATTTTTTTATTATTTTTAATCTAGCTAACTAGGTAGATAGTATACCAGAAAATAGGACAATTGATTATATAATATCTTATAATCAGGAAAAATCTCGTGAAATGAGGAGGATATAAGAGGCAAAACAATTATAATGGACAGTTGACCCAAAATATCGTCCTACATATAGAAATAAGACGTATTTTAAATACGAACTATTTTAATAAAAAAGCGAAATTATAATTAAGTTTAATGTTTTTTTTATCAGTGGATATAATTAGTTCATATTGCTTTGTTGATATAATTTCCCATGACTCAGTTCTTTGCTTGAGAACCAACTCGCTCTACTGACATGAATTGCTATATATTCGAATAAACATCTTTTATAAAAAATATATTTTGATTACAGGCCAATTGTTTGCTTTGAAACATGTATATATAATTTACATTTAAGAATAAAACATTGAATATTTATTTAAACTGAAAAAATTATATGAAATAGCAGTCACTTTATACAGCACACGTTGGTTTGCTCAGGATTAGCCATACGCCCATACCACCTTCTTTATTTCAATAAATTGAGAAAGAATTATAGACTTATTTTTATTTCTGACAGCATATATCCATAGAACTATTCTTAGACAAATCTAGCTGATGTTTTAATAATTATAAAAATTTATTATATTATTGCTATTTTATATTTTATTATTTTTAATGACATGACATAATTATTATATTATTGTTAATTAAAAAATTGAAATATGGTTGATATCAGGCATTTTTATAACTCTAGAAATATTTTTACAAGATTTTTACTGTTACATATGCCCTAAACTATTCGTCTTGAAAAAAGTATGATACCTTATACAGTTGATATTATACGTCTGTTTGTGCAAAAAACGAAGCTAGTTAAATTAAGTTTAAAGTATTTTGTAATGATTTCAGTATGGATAACATTTTTCGTTATGTTTTCCAAAATATCACAAAATGATTTCTCATTTTTCGAGAAAAAAAATACTGGTTTTGAAAACTATATCTCCAGTACTATTAAACGTACTATCTCTATTGGAAATCAAAATTAAGCAGTCTCATTTTATTTGTTTAGTAGGAAGTCTTAAAGCTAATGGAACATGGGTAAAAATTAATAAAAATGTTTGCTTTTTTCTTGAAAAAAAAATTAAACTTCCCATCGTCTTTCGAGGTTGTAAATTAAGATTTTTAATTTCAATCTAAATCCAAAAAATTCATTACAAAATCAGAACCAGCTGATTTTTTGCATTCCCCCCCCCCGGTTTTTTTGCTTCGTCGTCCTGCATCCAGTTTTTGTGCCCAAAGCTTGGTATGAAATGAGTCACCTTTTTTTCCAGGAGGAAAAAGGCTCCATCCCAGCCTAGGATTAGAGAAGGAAAAAAATCTTAGGCAATCGCAAAAAAATAATTTTATTTGGGGTATATCTTATACTTAATTATTAGGGAGAAACTTGTGACTACACTGAATGCATAAAACTTATTTCAATTTACTCCTTTTATTTTTTTCTGAGAAAGCTTCACTTGTTTATTTCCTCACATATTTTTCTAAAATTATCTCAGTGAACAGGTCACGTTTCATAGTTTACATAGTAAATGTAAAAAAATAAAATAAAATAATTTATGCTGTGTTTATTCTAGTAATGAGTTTCTACGTTCGGTAAACATTCTACTCAAATATACATAAATAATCAACTTGAAAATAGAACAATATGATCTTACATTGCATCATCAATTTGTCTTTGTTTATCAATTTTTAGATTTGTCCTTTATAAAAGCAATATCTTAACTCGTTAAAATAGCATATTCGGAAAAAATGGAAGTCTTTATTTTTTCCATTCACTTATTGTGCTTAACAGAGATATTAATGGCATAGCAAACTACTTGGATATAAACTGTTTCGTGAGAAAATATTTTCATTGTGTAAATATTTAAAAAAGTTCATTAAATATGTAATGGTTCTCATTAATGACCTATATAAGACATTTTACATAACAAATTCGTCCAACAGGTGCTCCGTGGATCATGGTTGGCCCACGAGTCCCTGGGGATGGGGATATTTATTTATGTTTTTAAAATTATGTATATAAAGATGATGAGCATGAAGGAAATGGTCGAGGGCGTGGTCTAAAAGAAACAAAAAATTGTCATCAACTATTTATTTGCCTACGTTTCACTACACATTGCAGAGATTCATCAGGACTAAGATACTAATAACTAAAATTATGTTGACAATGTAAGATTATGAGATGGCAATATAGTAAACTAAGCTGGGGTTAAAAATTATGTAAATATAATTCAAAGATAATATGAAAATGAACTCAAAGAAACATGAATAAGATGTACAACAATAAGTACATATGAGAAAGAAATATCAGAGTATTAGATTTAAAATAAACGGGAATCGTTTTTGTTTTATTACGTCTTTGTTAGTTATTTTTTTTAGTGGGATGAAACGTCGGCAAATTTATTGTTGACAACAATTTCATGTTTCTTTTTTACTGCACCCCAACCATCTCTAATCTTATCTCGACTTATCTTTTTAAAATATTTTTTTGTTCTTACAAATTTTTTTATACCTGTTTTAGTGTTAGTTGAATAGTTTTAATTATTAAATTAGGGGTATGCATGATCTCTAGTTTAATATGTTAAAGCGTGTTAAATGGAAAAACACATTTTAAATTGAGAAATATTTCCTTCGTTTACCATGCTAAAACAATATAACATGGTTGAGAGTCTGTTAAATTGAGAATGATGTCACGCAACTGACCAGCTGAGCTCGTCACTATTTTGTTTATTGTGTTAGGTTACTTGCTCGTAGTTTGTGTTTTGATTGTGTATTAATATTGTTTTGGATGTTTTTATAACTAATACAGCAATGAATAATAATAATAATAATATTAATACAGTTGTCAATTAGCTCATCTTGATTCTCTTCCTCACCAATTTGAAAATCAACAAGGAACTCAGTAGCCAAACTTTCACACCTCTTCCAATTTAGGCATGTTGTAATAAATTATTTTTAATTATAGCTTCGAAGTAAACAATAACGTGAAGTTTTGGAAGGAAAGGTTATAGGACAAGTAGCTCATAAAATCCGCTGGGAGCTCTTTTCCATTTACCATTTAACATGACATTAAATAGGGCTGCTCACTTTCCTATACTTATAACATTTAACACTTAATACAACATTATGAATACCCTTATTAAGTTCAAAAGTTCTTCAAAATATACTCTGGGAGCTCCCTTTACCTAAATTCAGAAATAGGGCTGGACAACTTAAGATTTAATTGCTAGCTTAGTAGTCTGTAGTCTTCCTCCATACTGGCTGAGAAGAAACCATGATAATTGTTATAATACAATGTTTAATAGAACTCAAGAGTAAGAATCTGTAATTCTTATAATCCGACATGGCTAATGTTGGTTAATATATTCTGGATGTATTTGCTCTAATTCAGTAATTTGTTGCCTTCATTCTTTTTTAGTACCTTCATATTTCTTCATTACAAAATATTTTATCTGAAATCCATCTAAAAACATCAAGATATTCATCATAAATTGATGATATTAATGAATAAATTTCTGGTTCAGATGATTTCTTGCTACATTTTATCTTATATGCGCAACAAAACATTACTCTTCTTTTTTTTTAGATTCATTATTTTTTATATGCTTGTTTGAGAGGGGTTTAGTTCATTATCAATTTAAACAAATTTTGATCCTTTTTTTCCTCTCAACTGTTATTCTTTTAAAACTTCTCCAACGTTTCGGCCTTCAGGCTATTCTCAAGGATACCACCTACAAAAAGCTTTTTTATTTTTATATAACAATTACATTATTTCCTCCAACTACACACTGATTTATTTGGCCCTACCTTCAATATTGATGTCATTGCTTTTTTAAATCTTAAAATTGTGGGCTAATTGCTCTTGTCACATCTTTAAAATAAATTAATCATTAAAATAATATCATAATAACTTCATAAAATTCTGCGTTAATAGATTTAAAACTGTTTTACTAAACATTTTCCTTCCTTCACTTACATTTACAACTTAAAAACAGAAGCTACCTTCAACAGGTTAGGACTCTGTTATCACCTTATCACATAACAATATTTTTTTATCATTAATTTAAATTTTTTATATAATTTAATTAACATTCATTTTTAATTATTTTGCTTATAACACACATAGGTGAATAAATATGTTAAAAAATAAAATAAAAAAGGGAGGTATATGTATTTTTAAAAAATACACATAAAATAAGAATAAATTAATTATGGTTTTTAAATATAGTAAAAAAAATATTGTGTTATAAGCAAAATAATTAAAAATGAATGTTAATTAAATTATATTAAAAATGTAAATTAATGATAAAAAATTTATTGTTATATGATAAGGTGGTATCCTTGAGAATGGCCTGAGGGCCGAAACGTTAGAGAAATTTTAAAGAATAAAAGTTGAGAGGAAAAAAGGATCAACATTGGTTTTAATTGATAATAACTTTTTTTAAAATATTTTTGTTAAGATAAAATTTGCTTTTTTTTTACTTTAATACTTAAATATATCGTAATTAATTATTTTACATAATAATGAATGAATCCACAAGATGTTAGAGAAATATACGAGGATGGTTGCGGACTTACAGTGAGTAGGGTCAGACAGGCTAAGTTCTAACAAAGCCTTCAACTTAGCCACCCCGTGCAATAGAACAGGCTGGATGAGGGCGAGCTTTCTGCCTCTTAACTACCCCTACTCTACTCATGTAGTGAGTGTCTTACACCACCTTCTCTACAAGTATCATTAAATATAACATATTTCTATGCTAAAGTGATTTTCTATCGGGTCATTTCATATGAAATGTCAGTTTCACATGAAAGATTATTTAGTAAAACAACTTTATAAAATCAAAACATTTTTATTCAAAATATTTACCCTTACTTATTATCAATTTTTAAATCCCTTAACGGAAAATTTTGGGTTTTGAGATAAAATGAAGTCACAAAATGCATTTTCGACCTGACAATCATTTTCAACAACTTTATGTTTAAAGAAGTTGTCGAATTTCTGAACAAATAGCAATCTGTATGAGATAAGTCTGGTTATATTGCTAGTTTGTCGTGGAACATGAGGACAGGCTTTACCTTATATGAGGGTAGGACTCTTCCGAATAACTAATATAGGTAATTTTTTGACAAGTTTTCTATGCGTTATGTCAATAACATTGCAATAAGATGTAGATGTGATGTTTTTACTTCTGAGTAAAACAGAAAAATGAAATAATCCTGCCATTCAATGGTCAGATTCTCCACTCAAGTTGAGTGTTTGCGGCTTTAGCGCACTTGCTCAGCCTCCACTGGCTCACTACCAGTGATGCGGCGAAAGGGATGCGCTGGGATCTTTTGAGCTCTGCTCACACGTGGGGGATAGAGTGGACTCAGGAATCCTCAGGTCGATTGTGTAAATATTGTATATTAGAGTGTAAATGTTACTAGCGACTATATTATTTTATCATTATGTTATTTCATTTATTTATTTTTCATACAGATAGTTTGATTATGTTCATTTTGATTATTCTTCTGTTTGTATATATTTTAAGAGTTTTTTTATTTTGTTATTTTTTAAATTCATTTATTTTATTTTATTTTAGTATGTATGAGATCATTCATCACTATTACTTATTGCCCACAACTGTGTGGCAGATTGTAATATCTATCAATAAATAAAAAGTATTTATTAAAAAATCCTGCCATTGACCATGACCACCCAGAAATCAATAATTTTTTGGATGTAAATTTGGTTTTGACATGCGTGTTCTATATGTTTCGTATATACTTGATCACTGACCTGATCAGCGCCTGTCGTCCCATATGTTCATCACACCTGATTATTTTTTCGAGAAAAAGATCGTTTTTTTCGTCTACTCAGCAATGGTTTCACTAGCTGCTTAAGCGTTTACTTAAGATCCTGGAGCTCGTTAAGTACCCATAGATCTAACTTTTTTTTATATAACCAATGGTTTTTAAATTTCTTTAAATTGTGATGAAAATCCTTGAACTTTTTGTAAGGGTTTTCTTTCACGGTAAGGCCATCGGTTTATGTAAGTTCATCGTCATAAATTGCGTGTGGAGGTCTTCCTCTGAGTTAGCTATCCTAATACACATATTAAGA
The DNA here is from genome assembly GCF_000696795.3 of Halyomorpha halys. Classification (NCBI taxonomy): domain Eukaryota; kingdom Metazoa; phylum Arthropoda; class Insecta; order Hemiptera; family Pentatomidae; genus Halyomorpha; species Halyomorpha halys. Next base: position 201,859 of record NW_027111693.1, read on the forward strand.
TAGCTAATTGACACATCATCTGCTAAAACATTTCAAAACCACTGGTAAATAGTCTGTTCGTTACAAACACTTCCTATGTTTCTTACTGCTTAGTCCACAAAGTGTTCATGTTTAAAATTCATAAAAAAATTACTCGAAAACCGCGTTTTGATGGCATACTAAAAAATGTGTAATCAATTAGAATGATAGTAAATATTATCAAAAAAGAGGTAATAATTGACGGTTCTTTATAATCTTTGAACATATTGTAATAAATAACAAAATCCCACTTTTAGTTTCTGAAATTATAAAAATGGAAATTTCATATGAAATGACCCATTGTGTAAAATATATTTTAGTATAAACAATACCTTTTTTATTTTTATTAATATTTTTAATTTTTAGTCTGATTCATTTTTATTCAAAAGATCTATTACAAATTTTCTGAACAACATAAAGCTTCATATTTCTTATTTAAATTCACTTTCCGATAAATGGTGTATATACTATGTGGGAGTATTGTGGTTTAAAATTTCGAATTCAAGTTTCCGGCAAAAATGCATTTTTTGAGGTCGAATGAGATCAAATAATCTACTCTTGCAAAATGGTGTATGTGTGTGGAACAGCTCAAGCCTCTCGTAACTGAAATTACATATTCATTAGCTCTTTTATCTAAGTAATGCACTCCGACCTTAGATGTGATAGACAATTTATTTTAGAAGGTCGAGATTGGTTACTTAGGTCCACAACAAAATTGATCTCTTGCCTTAACCGAATCCATTTCATATTAGTGTCAAACGTCATGGATGTTAAAATAACATTTAACACGAACTATCAGATATTTATTATTATATTTGAACCAATTTGAATTAACTGATCCCAGTTCACTGCCCTAAATTAATGGCACAAGAGGTTCGAAAGGTCAATTCATCAATAAATTCGCCCTACTTCGTTTCAAATAAAAAGTAGTACCAAGTTTCCAAATAAAATTATCAAATCATATAGGTGTCAAAATTAATACTTTCCTTAATGGCTTTTTAATAGCAGCCTATAAAAAATAGCGTATTTTTCATCTTTCTAGTTTAAAAAAATGTTTATTGTAAGGAATGGTAATGGGAAACATGGAAATAGTTACTTTTAATTTGTAAAAAACATATTTATGTAAAAAAAAAATGTATAGTCACCGCCACCTAACGTTTGGTTTACAAGTGAAAAGACGTTGAACGTTCTAATATTGTAGCGGTATTTTATTCTATTTTGTTAATTTCAGAGAGAGATAGTTTTAAAATTATTCAAAAACGTATTAAAAAGTGTTTCCATGGGAACTTATACAATTTATTTTTTTTAACTTTCAAAACTAGTGGAATGTAGAAAGTAAATATTACCGTATTATTACTTGTCCGATTTATTGTTTTTTTTTTGGTTATATAAAAAAATTTAATTGCTTTTCGAATTTCTTTTGATCATAACTTTGTTCTTAGGGATTTTCTACATCCTAAATATTAAACGGCTTGAGCAGGAAGACCTGGGTTGCGGTCAATAAAGGAACCTAAATAGTAGAAAAAATTATTTACTGTTGACCAACTTTTCGTCCCACATTGCAGGGCTTCGTGATGGCTGTCTTTATTAAAACTAGGTTAACAACTCAAACTCTTGTTCCAATGAGAAAAAAATAGATAAGTATCATCACAATTGTTAGTGCCGTTTTGAAGCTAATCTTTAGACGAAAAAAATTACTGCACTCCGTACCCAATTTTGTTCACAAGCAAAAATAAAAATAAGTCAATAAAATCTGTCATCTATTCAAAAGATAATCATGCAACAGATAGATACACAGGCAAGACAATGTTTTGTGTTTATTGGAATGAGAGGTCTCTGAAACTCAATGATCTCTTGAAAACTATTAGAATTTAACCCGATCACGAAAATGGCCTTACCTTATAGTTGAAATGAAAGTAAAATATACTAAAAATATAAAATAATTCCTTAATTGAACAGCTTGAAGCATGAATTTCTCAAAAAATTAAAATGCCGTGCAGAATGTTCCTAAAAAGATATACCAATAGCTTACTTCACAGTACTGCTAAGTTCATTTCCACTAATTTTATGAAAAATTAAATTAAAGGTTACCCCTTTTAATAAAATTACAACTTTTCAATTATTTTTTTTTACTGAACGTATTTAAATTTTATACTTCAATTTGTTCAGTCAAAAATGTTCTTAGCACTACTGTGAAGTAAACAATCGATATATTATACATCTAGAAAGATGCGTAGCATAGAAATCTCAAATAGTAATTTCCAACTATAATTCTTTAATTTTCTTATCCCTCTTTATTAATATATAAAGTTATATAATAATATATATAACATAATATATATACATAGTTAACATTACATTTTGGTTTGTCGTATGGTAGCATACATAGGTGGCATAATAGGCTGGGGCTAACAAAGAATGGGGAGGGACCATTCCGGCTGGTGGTAGTGGTGACTTCAAGCTGCAGAGCCCGAAGTCCTTCCCTCGGTGAGGACGTGTACTGTGCTTTCCCACCTCCAAGGTCTTGTTGGAGCGGCGATTTCCGTGAAGAGCGGGTTGGCACAGGCCTTCAGCTCATCAAAGAATTTGATGTACCTTCGGCCTATATACTCCGGCACAGAGGAAAGCTGGAACTCTTGGTGTATGACGGTGTTTCTGGCCCTCAGAGCCTGTAAGTCTTCAGGCGGGCTAGCTTGAGTCTCTCCCGAACGTGACTGGAGAAGGTGAGGTGCCTCTACAGTGTGACACTCAGGTAGAGAATGGAGGTGGAGATCCGCTGGTCAACTTCCTCGACTTTGAAGGTGGTAGGCAGTGGCTTCTTTCCTTTTTGGAACGACATCACGATGGCGTCCGTTTTGCCGGGGTTCACCCTAATCCCAATACTCTTAAGCGCATCAGTGATGGTGGCTGCAGCGCCTTGAGCCGCGTCGCCCGCGTAGGCTGCTACCACTGCCTTTGGGTGTTTCGAACTATATTTCTGTTGTGTTCTTCAATGCATTAGCAAAGTACCTCTTGAAAGATAGATAATCAATAACGAACACTTGTTATATTTTAAAAAATAGTATATTCTAGTTAGTGATGTACTGTAGAGGAGAAAACAATAATTATTTTTTGTGTATACAATATGAAGCAATTTTAAATCTAACCGTTAGGAATAAGTCTTTAGCGAGTGAAGTCAGGTAAAGAGCATGAAGTCGGTCCCGACCCTACCAGAGCGCTCCACCTCGAGCCTCACTGAAGCACCCAATTTCATTTGTAACAATCTTTTATAAAAAAACGCAATATTGTTTTCACATTTTTTATTTTCTGTATACAATAATTAATTTTGTCGTCAGACAATAAATAAATCAGAACCGAATAACATACCTAACTACCTTGAGCATATTAGATTAGTCGGTAAGACCCAGATGCATTAGCCCTTTGAGCAAGGAGCTAACCAAGGCAAATCGATTTAGAATCCACATTCATCCAATATCTGAGCTCTTTCCAACACGCTTATGTGGGAGTCTTATCACTAACTCTGGTTTAAGCTATAGCAAATTTCGTATTTTTTTACATGTTTATCAATTTTTCGTTTGATTCTTGTACCTCCGTTCCTTAGTCCGTCTAGCTAAACCAGCCACTAGAACTGGCACCTTGTCTATATTGTCTCCTCTATCAGCATCTGTGTCCAGGACTCATACCCTGGCGCAATCAATCCTTATTTCATAAAAAAGAAGTACATGCATTGTGGAGGCTTTCTAGTCAAGAGTACCTACTCCATAAATTGGAGTAGATCATCTAATCCAAGCCACCTTAATAAGCCATTTGGTTCTTTCTCTGGATCGATTCACTCATAATTATATTTTGCAATTTGATATAGAACTCCGTCTCATTGATGTATTTATATTTTGTTGACAGGAATTCATTTATCTAATTATTTACATGAACTCTCTGATTAATTACGAAGGAAAAAAACCGTATTAAACCTTTTTTGTTACCTATTTTATTGTTATCTGGAAATCCATTTTATATTTATTTGCTTTTTTTTATGTAATTGAAATATATTATATCAATTTAAATGCTAATCATTTAATTTAAAATAATTAACTCTCTTAAGGACCATTGATACCATTAATGATACATTTTTATTAGTGGTTGTTACATCACACAGCATACCAATCAATCCATAATCGGACATCTACACAATATATATATTCATTTGTTTTAAAAAAAATATATATATACATTTTTTTTTTCCCCTTGTTCCCTCATAATCAATACTAG
>NW_027111693.1:206262-217328 GCF_000696795.3 Halyomorpha halys
AATCCAAATACTACAAATATTAAATACAATACTAACTACAATTATTTTGTTTCAAATTCATCATCATACAAATAAATTCATCTTCTGTAGGAGAAGATAAAGTAACCGAAAATATTTCAAAATGTCATTTATTGCTTTACTTTTCATATTTAAACACGATTATGTAGTTCTTGAGATGGATTTTATTTACAGATAGAAACAGATGAACATCAATTTTGTAAGTTAATATGAGTATTTTTTGTACATATGTTGTGTCCTATTTTTCTTGTAAAACAAAAGAACATTGAACAGTCGTCATTGTGTTTCACTTAGTTAATGTGAAACGAATTGTATCAATTACTACTCCATTGAAAAAAGTACATTTTTTCCTTTAATTAGGCCTTATTCCACAACACCGACGATTTAGCCAGTTTTTATTGTTTTTTACATTAAATGTAGTATTCTGCGTTCCAACGCTAATTGATTTTTGATTTTCCTTTAAATTTTTGCCTGTTTTAAGAAAATTAAAATTAAATTAGAAATGAGTTCATCTCGATGAGAGAGAAAGATAAAAGAATAATGCAAACGAAGAAGTAAAAAAGGAAAATAAATTAATTAAAAAGACACAAAGTTATTTATACTTTTATGTCTGGAATATACTGATTAGTGTTGGAACATTGTAAATTTGTTTAGCAGAGTATATATAAATATGTAAATGAATGAATTATTTATGATTCTCCTAACCAAAATGTTTCTCATACTATCAATCGCACACTACAACATACCTCCCTCCACTGACCTTCAAATGCCAAATAAGCGAAGTCTGTCTTTATCCAATCCTCCCACCTGCGTCTAGGTCTCGGACATTTACCCCTCGGTTCAGCGTTAATTATATCTTATACTCAATGAAAGAAAGAATAAAAAATTGAAAGCATTACAATATGTAAATTGTGGTTAATGGTTCTAAATAGTAGTAAATTTATTTATCTCATTACATATATCTAAATCTGATATAATGATCACATTTATAAGATTTATATACGAATTCACAGTAACGAAATTATTATTTTACATGATTAACTGTGCCTGAAAGAGAGAGATGAAGGGAGAGAGAGAGAGAGAGAGAGAGAGAGAGAGAGAGAGAGAGGGGGGGGGAATAAATTAACTATATTAGCTTAGGAACATGATTTGTTTTTAGGATTTATAGTTGTGGTTGGAATTTTTTATTATTAATGGATCTCCACAAGATGTTTTACTAAAATATATAGCACTTATTCATTCCTTTCGAATGAGTTGCAAGTTTTGGATTATAGAGATTATTTTTTTCTAGCGGGGAAATTGTTGATTATTTTTTTTGATTTTGATTTCTTTCCAGTTCTCAATAATTAGTTAAACATGTTGAACTCCATACGGGTGTAGCTTTTGAGAATGATCAATATATTTTTTTTGGATCTCAATTCGGATTATTTATGAAAATATGGAAACGTTTTAAAAATTATTTAGTTTTTGCTGTACCTTCCAATTCATATGTTTTATGAATATGAATATCTTATCTGTTCATAGGATACACAACTAGATATTTTTTTTTTCATGTTACATTAAAACTGCTTGTGTTCTAAAATAAGTAGGAATAAGTTCCACTCTATCGTTTTTTCTCCTGAAAGTTTTTTCTGGTAGTAAAAAGTACCCGTTGGAGCGTCAAGTTCCCAGGGTTCTGTTAGAACGGCCAGCGGAGCGGAACTTCTGTAAACAGGGACCCCTGAAGACGATGAAAGGAATGGAAGTGGAAGAGTCGACCGTAGACTGGCTTAGCCTGAGCTGGCCGAGGTTGGCGGGAAGCAGCACAAGGACGACCGGTTCTGGCGGGAACTGCACCCAATGGCGGCTCTTGACATTCTTATCTCATCGACTCCTCCACCTCTCCTAGTTCTCAAAGATGGCAATGCATCCAAGAAAATAAATATAACTATTCATATAGTTGTGTATAGAAAATTTATTAGTTGTATTCGAATATCAAAATACGATTCGTATTTAATAGTTGTTAAAATAATTTTGATGATTTGTCTTACAAAGTCAGAGGGTCGCTAATTTTCGTGGCGACACATTTAAAAATATTTAATACAAGAGCTCAGTGGAAAAAAGTCAGTTATTTCACCCCAATTTTAGATTACTTAAATGAAAACTACGAATAATTACCTGTCAAAAGTTTGTAGAGTCTGATAAGTATTGTTAGAGGAATACAAAATGACATTTTTCAAAACGTAAAAAAAATTATTAATTTTTCATTTGGAGCTCCATAGCTTCACTAGAAAACCTAGTAGAACATCCTTTAAAATATAAGTCCTATAAGAACTATTTACGTTGAATAGTTCCTAAGGTACAAAATTTTATGTAATAAATACGACAACGAAACAAGCAACCAAGAAATAAATACTGAATAATCATTGCTTATTGAATTTATTGTGGGAAATCTTTATATCAGGAACCACGAGACGTACAAATGTCTAATATTAATTTTGGAAGACGATAGTTGACCGTATGAAGTAGATAGATTGGAGGAAGATAGTCCGTGTGGCAGTCAATAAAGGAGGTATCAAAATAGTAAAAGAAAATTATTTATTGTTAACCAAGGTTTAACCCCAATTTGAAGGGTTTCGTGAGGGCTGATAGGAATGAAGTTCTGTTACCAACTGGCATATTTCATGGTATATGGAAATTCTTATATTATGTTATACATTCTTATCAGCCCCGTCGAAGCCCTGTAAAGTAATACGAAACATTGGTTAACAATAAATAGTTTTCTTTTACTATTTTGATATCTTTATTTACCGCTACCCGGTCTATCTTCCTATTAATCATTTTTGCAAATATGAAAACTACAACTCCTACGAAGGTAAAATATTATAAAACTATTGTATAGGACATTAAACTAGGTTTAATTGGAGATAATTGACATCTCTACGTTTCATAGTTCCTCAGATATATATTTTCCACAATAAATTCACTAACAACTGATTTTTCATTATATTTCTATTTTTAGTAAATAATACATAGTTAATGACCATATTGGTTTCTTCTTGTGTATTTAAAAAAAAAATTATGACACCTTCTTATGTATTTAAAAAAATAACTTCATATTCAGCTTTTATTGTAATGTAATGTAACTTGTAATAGTAATAGTAATTGTAATTTTAAATTTGTAAATTGTAATGTAATGTAACTTGTAACAGTAATTGTTAATTTTTAACGTTCTCACTTTGTAATTATATGTAACTTTCTCATTTTGTAACATTGTAAATACGTCAATAGTAATGTACTAACTTTGTAAATTCAGTGTAAATGGCCCTAGTGGTCGAAACACTTAAATAAATAAATATTCATCTCTCCAAATATTCCTAGTATACAAATTTGTAGAAAAATTGAAATTTTTTTTCACTAGTCGAAGAGAATGAATTTCTCTAGACATTTTCTAGATCAACTTGAAACATTAATTCTGATTATTTTAAATTTATAGCCTAACGAGGCTTCTTTAATTTATAAAGTGAAAAATAGCTATTCTGTTATTGAATTTCTTTTGCATTAACAAGGCATATTTACCAGCACGGACCCTGTAAATGAAATTTAGGACTTATGTATTTATTATTCAAAAGTTTTATGGGAATAATACCTGCCTTTTTTCGTTGTTTGTTTGTCATATACAACTGTATTTGAGGATATAAAAAATGCTGTAAAGAATGTAATAAGGAATTTCTAGTCCATTTCAGTATTTATTAGTCTCTGGAACAAATCGATTGCTAGGAAGAATGAAGGGCAGCAATAATTTTCCTTGTCTTATTTTGTTCAATTCCTCACAAATATATATTTTGTGTACTTAGAACCCTTATGTGATTAGTTTCAGCCGCCTTTTATATTTATAAAATATATATGGTTTGCCATTGTTATTTGTTTATTAATTAATGGCTAGTCTATTTATTATTGTTTATATTATTAGTGGGCAATAATTAAGAAAGAAGTTCGTTTTTGATTTCATTAATTTTTTAGAACAACTAATTTACATTAAAATAACAAAACTTGTTCTCCCGAACAACAAAAAATAGTTAAGTACAAATTATGTCATCATTGGTTTCTTATAACTCGATTTCGTGAATGGAATTACTGAGCTCATAAAATTTGTCAGACAATTCAGTCGTTTCTTCCTAAACATTTGGTTAATCATGTAATTTAAACTGATATTGGATTGTTCTTGTTTAAGCTTCTCACTGTACGTTTTGGGTTGTATTATTATTAGTAATAGATCTCAAATTAAAAAAAAAAAGTAATTATTTTTTTTGAATGGCGTGGCTCAATTGTTTATGTGTATGTGTTTATCTTTTACCTATGATCCTGTATATAAGTATATAAATGGAAATATATAAATTTGTAGTGACTCATATAAAACATTTTTAAGATTATAGATAAACATTCAAATTAAAATTGTTCCAATACAGTAAATAACTAAAAACGAATATTTAAAAAAAGTATTTTTATTTGTCTTAGAAATGTTAATTATTCATCTGTTCCATCGAACAGAACAGGTTTCATTGTCAGACCACTGGCAGGTGCATGCACATTTTGTGGGATGGAAAAACCTAACTGAGCAGGTGTCCGCCAGTTTTCAGGCTTTCAAACCGCTGGATAGACCTGATGGTGGTACTACTAGTTCGACAAATTCGTGCATGTGCAAGCGTGTAGATGGATTATTTAGATTGTTTAAGTTGTCTTGAATTTGTGGTCGATCCGTGGAATATTGGTTTTTGGGCACAAATCACAGTCTGCTGCATCCATACATTTGTTTTCAGTTTGCATTAGTTTAGGACTGCCAACAAATGAATATTTGTGCTCTCTGTATTTTAATTAATTAAAGAGTTTCCCCCTTCTTCGAATTCAAGAATTAACACCGGTTTAAAATTGTATATTTTAAAATTAAATCGGTTCGTTATCAATACTTTGTTTCGAATCTTGTCAATAACCATTAACGGTCTATTTTTCTTTAACATATTACAAACATAAATTTATAAAAACATTTTATATTTGGGTAATAAAATTTACTAATATTTGATAAAAAATGTTCATTTTAGATTTTTTTTTGTATTCATTGGTTATGTTGTACTGTTTCCATGATTTTTGTCATAGACTATCTAATTTTCTTTACCTTTCCTTTCCTTTCACTTATCTTTCCTTTGATCCTTTTTATATTGAAAATAGAATAAATCGAATGTAATAACCGAGAAATGTGATAAGAACAAAACAAGCATGTGGATGCAGACTTTTTTGATTCCTTTCCTTATGGACCATTTGTACAAGTCTGGGATTTGAGGCTAGTTACAGAAGTGTAGACCCAGCATTATATTGCTAAGTAGGCCAGAGATTCCTTTTTTCCTCCTAAATCTGGAGCAAAGGATGGACGGGCATTGTTTTCACAACTGGGTCATAGGCTAATGGATTGAAGTTGTACCCGAAAATGTATGAATATGACACTGAGGGTTTTCCATTTGATTAATGAGTATCTTAGGATTTATTGTACCCCAAATCATTCAAGTAATAATTACATCTTTCTAACATTTATATGAATAAATTATAATCTTGTAAAGCTATAATCTGTTTTTAAAAAAAAGAAAAACATATAACTGCATAAAACAAAAGATTAATAGATACATTATGAATATCTAACGTGGAAGAATTTATGTAATAATTATAAAAAAAAAAATTATGAAGACTGTTTGATAGTAATATTAGATACAAATATAAATGTTAAGATGTCATCATCAAACATATGAATTAAAATATATATATATTTCTGGTTTATAAATTCAGTTTCGGTTTTTAATTTATTTTTACTTAAATATTTTTTTTAATATATTTTTATTTTATTAAATGCTTTTAAACGAAGTTGGCCACTCCTGACAAAACCTATTTTTTATTTAGACTATCAAAGTGACAATATCAATTAGTTTATTCATCATAATAAGTGCATAAAATCCAGACACATGAATATATGAAAAAAAAAATGATATTTATAAATTCTTTGGAATATTGTTTTTAACATTTTAGACTGGAATAACTAAATAACTGAAAACTGGAAAATCATGTCGTAATATGTTTTACGTGTTAACTATGTGCTCAGTCTCCTAACCTCTACAATGTTTGGAATTTCGATTTTAACTACGCTGGATTATAACAATGACATTTAGTCCCTATATCGTCAATATAGGGCTGTCCCATATCTCAGTGGTTAATACATAGCCTTACCAATTTGATGTCTGTCGGCGGTGCCGGCTCGAATCCGGCCTGGAGCGTTGACTTTTTTCATTGAGTGGCGGTCCCACAAAATGAAAAACTTTGACTCCCAACCCTGGTTAGGCAGTATAGGATGGAAAAAATATTATTAATTATAAAATTTTAAAATCATCAATTGGGAAACTATATATTTATATTTTTTATTTTATTAACTTTTTGTTATCATACAAAAGGTTTTTTTTTTCCCTTAAGGTTTGTCTCGATTGATGAAATATTTCTTATAATAATTATTATCCTTGAATAGATTGTATTTTTAAATTAGATACTTTTCTTTGGTAATCGCATTGCTAAATTCTATTTAATGTGATATATAACCGCCGAATAAACCACAGTAACCTGATTGACGGATTTCCAAACATAAATTGACTTAAACCACAACCATTCCAAACTAGATACTGGCATTTGAAATGTGTACATTTGCAGATAGAAACATACATGCTTAACAAACCACTCATTAAAGCTACTTCTCACTTTAAATTCTATAATTAGTTGAATGTGTTCACTTAAATACTGGTCAAAAGACTGATATATGAATATAATAAAATATATAAATTATTATATTTTTAATTATGACAAATAATATATATAATGTTAATATTTTTTTTAGAATATAAAATTTGAAAATAGGCAAAACAGACTGAAACTTAGTTCAACTCTGAGTGAGGTTTCAAATGATTAATGGTTCCTTTCAGGAAATAAATTAATTAAAATTTTTAAAAATATTCATAATAATAAATTTCTTTCCGCTCATCCAATGTTACAGGTATTTTAACTTCCATAATACCAAACTTTTTTTGGTAGGGGGCGAAAGAGATTCAGAATTTAGATAGCTAATGGAAGGCTTATAAAAACTACCGCTCTGAAAAGTTGCTACTTGACGTGACTTTTTCCTGTTACTGCAGTTTATCCTTGTTATTAATTCTAAAATATAAAATAATTTATGGATGACCATGATTTAAAAATTCATACAAAAATTATATTTCATAAATAATGCTTCTCTTTTGATTTTGATTTATATAATATATCTTATAGTAGACACTTTCTGATAAGAGATGCGCCTTAGAAGGCTTTGAGTTCATTGGTAGGTTTTAAGTTTTTTTTTTTTATAAAACACATGAAAATTTATTATAAGAACCTAAGTATATTTTTTAATTATTTATATTTGTACAAATAATAAATACAATAAGTAAATATGTGGAATGTTTCATTTACACTTGAAAATCTTGGGAAGGAACCACCCACCCATTAGGTGGTATATCAAGAATTAATTTAATTTAGAAGGTCCCGTGACCATATTTTTTTCAGTCGCCTCGGAGGATTATCAGGGATTGTTAAGGATGAGGGATTAAGAACTAATGGGTTCAGGATGGGTAAGGAGTTTGGAATGAAAAGACGCATATCTGTTTTGGGCCAAATCTGCAACGAATGAGATGTTCAGGTCTATGTGGATGAGTTTATTTGTAACGTAATTAGGAGCATCAAAGATTTTACATAGGATTTTGGATTGTAAGGATTAGATGCGGGAGGAATTTGATGGTTTGGTAGTGCCCCAGATCTCAATTCTAAATGTCCAAATTGGTCTAATTATCATAGTGTATAATAATTTTTTGTAGTGAATGGGAAGTTTAGAGCGTTTGTAAAGTAGGTAAAAAATATTTTAAAAAAAAATTAAATAAAAAGGGGTTTTTTTGCTACAAGAACCGATTGACATAACCCCTTACCCGAGGAAAACTCTTACTTAATAAAAAAATCCAATGAAAATGAGCTATATATGTACTGCTAAAACGGACAATGTGGGTTTTTAAATTTTCCTTTGTTATTTAAGCAATTATCTATTACGAATTATATTCTTTAGTGTCCTTGTAGAGCACCTAATTGCAAAAATAATACTATAAAGACTCCACAAAAATTGTCTAAACTGCAAACATTTGGTTAAAGCTGTCTGGAAGGAATCCAAAAATCATTATCGAATCTAAATAAAAGATAATTTTGTGACACCATTTCGATGTAGGTATAATGCAAGATACAAATGGTAAGTTCATTAGAGGTTATATTTATTCCAAAAGACTACTTAAAGCGACTAAACACGTAATGTTTTTACCTTCCGGTTGGAACACGATAAGCAAAATTATGTTCGATACAAAATGATGGATTCAGTAAGAAAAAATAATTTAAAAACAGTCAAAAAGAGTGAATCGCTAAATCAGTGGTGTGTTTATGTCTAAATGACGTCACATGTGGAACTATCATGGCTAGTGGCACTTTCCTTCTGTTTATACATAGATTAAAAATCTTAGTTCTTAAAACTATTTTTGTTTTTTTTATCAGTATATCTAATTATATTTCCTTTTTTGAACTAGTACTCATTCTTAGTAGAATTTAATGATGTATAATTGTTTATTTTAATTTGGTTTATTTATTATAATATTATTTTGTTTTTTTGCTAAAATGGGATACAGTACAACATACATTGCATACAAGTACGAGATACATTACAGAACAACATACATTTACACTACGAGAAACATTATTAATCCAAACTTCAGATTCTTGTTTAGTAATGTATTTAGTTTTTGGGAAAAAAAAAAAAAACATTTGTTTTTTGGTTTGTAGTATTTAACGGTTTACGACATTATACTTTACCAAACTAATTATAGAAAGAGAAAAACGTAGTTGAAAAAAGTTCTGCTGTCCAACTATATTGAGCATAATATAAATACACTGTATACTGTATACCTAGCCGAGCAATTTTTTTATGTATAGCCATAGTACAGTAAATTTATAAAATAAAATTGTAATACATGATTTTTTTTATCGTTTTTCCTTATTCTGCATTTTGTTTCATTAATTATCAATATCTCAAATTATATTTTCTCCCTTAACCCAAGAAATCTTTCCTTTTTTTAGGCTATTACTCATTCTTAGTATAATTTGATAATTTTGAATTGTTTATTCATTCATTTAAAAAAAAAAAAACATACATAGTGAGACAATTTCAGGAAATTTATAATATATAATAGTAATACAGGTTTTTTTTAAAAATCATTTTTGTACTTTTATTTCTTTCGTTCTATATTTTCATTTTTTTATTGTTTATCCTTTTTTTCATTATTATTCTTTATTTTTTCCATTATTTATCACTATATTTAATTATTTTTTCTCTCTTAATAAACCAATGCGCCTACTTTTTTTTTAAACTAGTACTCATTTCACGTAGAATTTAATGATGTATGATAGTTTTTAGTTTTTTTTTTTGTTTTTCTAAAATGCACAGTTCAACAGTTATTGGCGAATATTAATTAATTTGTTACCTGATTATATTAATTACCAAATTATTAATTATATTATTAATATGTTTCAGTGTTAGTTGTGGTAGAAGCTTATTTGTAGCATTATTTACGTTTTTATGTTTTATCTATCGGACTCATGTTCTATATGCTTGCATGGCTTCTTAAAATAAACTCTTATAGAAATAAAAGTCATTTTTAAATATTTCTTTTTCAAATTCCAATTGACCATTATGCATATGGAGATAAATATTTATGTAGCGTTGCGCAACAAGAGACATCTGCTACAACTGGGACATGTTTAATGCATGTGAGACGTGCAGCCCCGTGCACCTGATTCCGAGCATGTGTTCAGCTTCTATTCTCGCTCTTATGCAATATTCTTCGTTGTCGTCAGCATTCAAATTGGATTCCCGCCGACTCCTCCAGTAATGACATGTTATTTAAACGCAGAGCTAAGGTGTTTCTGGGCCCTATAGTCTTATCGATTAGCAATAAATTATCTAAACATCGATATGGACTCTCGAATACGAAGGTAGTTCTCCATCTTTCAATTCTTGTTTTGAGAAAAGCTCGTGTAATTAGTCCCATACCATTTAAACCATGCTCCTATACAATTTATTTTTCCTAATTTTTATAAATAAGAAAATCCCCTTTTTTAGTTAGCGAAAACTATCTATTTATTTATTTAAAGATATGGAGCCTCAAAAGAAAAAAATATTTTTTTTAACGTTTTGAAACCATTTGACACAATTTTTTTACACTACCTATACTTAGTAGACTCATTTTTTTAATAGTAATTATTCATTCTTTTCATTAAAGCAATCGAAAATTGGGGTGAAATAACTGACTTTTTTCCTCTGGGCTCTAATTCTAAATCTAAATAAGTATTTATTCATAAATTACATATTATTTTTAAAAGTAGTAAAAAATATAATTATATTACGTAATTAATATATTGATTATTTGAGAGTAATTTATATTATTATTAACACAAACTTCAATGATCCTCTTTTTTCTTTCAAATTTTTATTTTAAAAATCCTCCTACGTTTCGGCCCTTTGGCCATTTTCAAGGAGACAACCTTAAACATTGATGTCATAATTTACTAACCTATCCTTTTTGCAGGCCAATTGCCATGTCTTAAATAAACCACATAATATCAATACAATACTATTCCACAATTTTTTTTTACTTTTCTATTAACCTCATTCGTTGTTCCAGATTTATATATCTATCAATAAATAAAGTTTTTAATAAAAAAATAACCTTATTAAAAATATTGATATTGTTTAATGAATTATGACATCAATGTTTAAGGCTGTCTCCTTGAAAATAGCCTAAGGGGCGAAACGTAGGAGGTTTTTATAAAAAAAGTTGGGAGAAAAAATGGATCAAGTTTGTATTTAAAATTTAAAAAAATATAATTTTCATTATAAAAAGTTTTTATCAATATGTTTCCTA
>NW_027111693.1:217443-219248 GCF_000696795.3 Halyomorpha halys
TATATTTTATTTTAAAGAAACTTTAGAAATGAAAATTTGATCGTCGTTTACTTTATGGTTGTGTCCTTTAATATGACTGTGTATGGTGCTTAAGGTGAGAAACATTGATTTAATCCAACATTGAATGTAATCATTGCTATGCTAAAAATGGTCATCCTGATAAACCGGAGGCCGTAACATTACGAAACAGAAAAAAATCCTGTAATTTTATTTTAATTAACATACCGAGATATTTATTCTAATTCACTTTACATTTCTATTTTATCTTCCTACAATCAATTACTATTAATCTTCTATTACTTAATTTTCATAAATGATGAAGGTATGGTTATGAAACTTAAAAATTACAATAATGTTCTGGTCTAGAAACATGAAATTTCTAGTGCATCACTACCTATATATATAAATTAATATGATCAATACATTTACATCCCATGAAGGTCATGGATTCAGTACTTTATAAGGAAGTACCAGCTGTGCATGGTTTGAACAACAGTTGTTATTAGTTCAAGATCATGCTCCTTCAATGAAGGGAATCCACTCTATAGAGGCTGGGTGTTCCTTAAAATGGCTTCTGAACTCACAGGGTCGACCAACGGTTGATATAACTGAAAATATAATGTTCAACTGCGGGATTCAAACCCGAACCCGTGAAACATTAGCTTAGTAACCATCTATACATAAGTACCTACTAAACGAATCAAACACTTAAAAAAATTAAGTTCATTGTACAGTAATTTCAAAAGGAAATTAAATGATTTTTTACTGAATTATAGAAAGTTGAAAGAATCGACATTAGAAATTTAATAAAATTTCTATTGTACAACAGTTTATTTTTTAAGATTTATTAATGATTTAAATAAAAAAATATCTAAACTAATAAAAGTATTTGTGTATATATGCCTGCATGAATTTTAAATGGGTCTTTGTTGTGGCCAAATCAAAAGAATTTTTCCAGGGACGGGTCTTGTATCTGGTTTAATATCGGTAACATATTGAACTAGTGAATAAGCTCTAAGTTGGAACCCGATTGAAAACATTTTCCAATTCTAGATTGTAGCTGATACAAGCTCGGGTAATGAAAAAACTTATATGGCTTCCGAGCCGAGGGCAAAAATCAAACAGCCCCGTCTAAACGCAGCCCATTTCCACCACTGATAAGCTACTCGTTTAATATCCTCGCTTCGGTTGGTCGTGAATTTAAAACATGTTTAAATTTATTAAATGCTAGGAACAGTGATTAACTATTATTTATTTGGATAAGATTTTATATAATTGCGATTTGAAAGGTTCGTGTTATAAATTCAAAATGCTTTGTGTTTAAACAAAAATTAATAAATTGTTGACATTTAAATTATCGATTAAAAAATCATATCGTCGCTTAAGCAGTTATTCTTCTCATCTTAAGCTGAAGCAATGAAAATCTACACAGATTATAACTAAACGTTGGACATACGAATAATTTATAAAATCATGTTATATGACAATTATTTGATTTATATTAATGCATCTTGCTAATCACTGTAAAGTCAGTATTGTCTGAGAAAACAGGCAAATGATTTTCTTCTTGTGTAGGTGTGTAAGTGTAGAGATAGATTTATTATTTAGTAATAATAACACTAATTTTATTATTTAAAAATTTATTTTTATTTAAAATGCAGTGCTGCTATTGGGTGGCAACATACAGCGTATCAAGAATCGATGGAGAATCGCTTATTTTTTTTTTATATTACTTAGGCATAGTTAGTAAAATTAAAATACTCTTATTACTCTTTTTAGTAAAAATTTAAAATGATAAAACATAT
>NW_027111693.1:223423-224528 GCF_000696795.3 Halyomorpha halys
TTTATTTTTATTTAAAATGCAGTGCTGCTATTGGGTGGCAACATACAGCGTATCAAGAATCGATGGAGAATCGCTTATTTTTTTTTTATATTACTTAGGCATAGTTAGTAAAATTAAAATACTCTTATTACTCTTTTTAGTAAAAATTTAAAATGATAAAACATATTTTCGTAATAATCAATTAAAGTTTTAAAAAAAATATTTACGAAGATATAAATACACGTTATTATACAGGCAACAAATATAATAACTGATAAAGTAAAAAAAGAAAATAGATATTAAGAAAGAAAATAAATAAAAAATTGATTTATTTATAATTTTTTCAAATTCTTGAGACTGGTATTTATTTATTAAATAAATCTAAATCCTTGTTAAGTCTCAACACTCTTTACTATATCAATAGTCCAACGTTTCGGCCAAATTCGGCTATCCTCAAGGACAATCTGAAATATAAATTCTTACCTCACATCAAAATTTAAAAATGTTTTGCAGACTATTTTGCCCAGGTCATTAATTACAAGTCAAAAACACCCTATTTTTGAAAACTTCATTAATTTTTAAATCTTTTAATTTTAGATTAAACTACACTATAAACTATCATATTAACAAACTCTGATAATTCTTATCTTGTATTAAAATCTTAAGCCGCAGGAAAGAAAATCAACTAAAATTATTTACTGTATGATAGTCTGAATCTGTACCACTACAACCCATGAAGTGTTTAGGGTTGAGTACTTCGTAAGGAAGTACTGTTACATGAAAACTACAAAAAACAATTGTCTGCCCATCGGGATTCGAACCCGGGTCCTTGTAATTAGTCGGATATACGATGGACATGCATATAATTTATAAAATCGATTATTTGATTTATATTAATGCATCTTGCTAATCACTATAACGTCAGTATTATCTGAGTTTTTCAAGTGAGAAAACAAGGAAATGATTTTCATCTTGTATAGGTTAGTATATGTAGGGATAGAAACACTAACTTTATTATTTAAAAAAATTATTT
Organism: Halyomorpha halys; assembly: GCF_000696795.3. NCBI lineage: Eukaryota > Metazoa > Arthropoda > Insecta > Hemiptera > Pentatomidae > Halyomorpha > Halyomorpha halys. The sequence continues at coordinate 224,436 of NW_027111693.1, forward strand.
TATTTTTATTTAAAATGCAGTGCTGCTATTGGGTGGCAACATACAGCGTATCAAGAATCGATGGAGAATCGCTTATTTTTTTTTTATATTACT
>NW_027111693.1:228583-229969 GCF_000696795.3 Halyomorpha halys
TTGGTTATACTAGGTCGAAAAATATAAGACACATGTCCAAATGTTCTTGTTGATGTGGCCTAGGAGCTAAGATTTATATATAAAAAATTTATATAAAATGTAAAAAATGTGTGAAAAATTATATAAAACTCTGGTAAGGTGTGCGCATCACATAACTGTCTCTAACTACTGTACATACGTCTCATAGTTTTGTAGAAATTGTTAGGATCTATTATTAGTGTTAAATTTATCGCCATTTTTATGAATTTCTAAAAAAATCTAATAAACAATTAAAGCGAAAATTATGAATTTTTTTTATAGCTATCAAAATTTGAGCTAGGCTGACCACCGATACATAGACAATTTTAGTTTTTTGGATCTCAAAATGTGCATTCGAACTCGAATTCAAAACTTTGTATGATTGCAGTAGTTTTTCTTTCTACACATTTTATATATAGGTAAGTAAAGATAAAAATCAACGAAATAAATGAAAGAAAACAAAACAGCGATAAGTATATTTATTTAAAAAGTTTTTAATTTAAAAAAAAAAGTAAAGTATTAAACATACAATGAACTTGAGAGGTAATAACAAATAGAAAAGTATATATAAGAGGAATATGTTACACACTAACAGACGGAATATTAATAAAATAAGATAACAATAAATAAAGATCAAGTAAAAATAAAAATAATTGGAGATGTTTGTCGGGGGGTGCGGTCAGCAAAGAGCAACATAAATTAACAAAACCATATTTATTTATTTTATGTCGACGTTCGACCTGAGTTTCAAGTCATCATCAGGGCTATAGAACAAAAGAGATAACAAAATTTAGAGAAACATACAACTGAAAAGGAATAGTATACAAACAAATTTAGAATCATACAAAATATTGAATTAAATCATTAATGATAAAAAATTGATAACTGATAATTGAATAGAACAGAATTTTAATTGATTGATAATCTTGGAATGGTATGGTAGTAGATTGAAAACAGTGACAGATGAAATATAATATCATGTAGGTAAGAAGATATGTATAATATAAGATATGCAAGTAGTGTCTAAAAAACTGAAAAATTAAATAAATAAATTGAATCTACAAATGGAACACTATGACAGATAATGAAAAATAATGAGTGGCTTATATCTGAATTACAGTGAGAGTATTAACTTATATACCTATACTAAAAAAAAGTTTGTTCTTTGCTGACCTCACCACCCGACAAACTTCTCCAATCATTAATCTACGGTCAACTGGGAGGAGGTTGCTCTGGCCCGCTTGAGAATAGATCATACTCTCCTCACGCACTCTCACCTGATCAGAAAACTGCCACCTCCAACGTGCAAATATTGTCAGTCCATTCTTACGATTAGACATATTTTCGAAGAGTGTACTCACTATTTGC
>NW_027111693.1:231269-232248 GCF_000696795.3 Halyomorpha halys
TATTTATTTTATTATTATTTTTTTTTACTTTTATCATCCCATAGGCGTTGATGACCAGAGGGTTTTACGCCTTTAAGCAACAATCAACAACAACATCTACGGTCAACTATCTACACCTCATTAAATAAAAATAAAGAACAAATCAGCACACTCATCATTAGTGTAGAAATAAAGCCTAAAATTGATGGTTATTAATATAAATGAAACAAAAAATATAAAAGTATTATAACTCTGAAAAATATATATTTATATTGTGGCATATAATGAATGTATAAGTACGGTATGCATGATGTATTCAAATATATTTTGGTAGTATTTCTACTCAATAAACCATTTTTCTCTAATTACCAAATAATTTTACTCTTATATGTCTTTAGTATATATCGAATTTATCCTTTTATGGCAAATTCCAATATTCATTCAACATCAAACAACTACTATGAACCATTAAAGTTATCATAAACGAGGGCACTTTGTTAGTCTTTTTTGAGAAAGAAGGAATAAACAGATGAGGGGGTTTATTTCTTCTGAAAAGAGCTTTCCTGTGAAGAAGGATGTCGGATGAGGGCTAATTGTAAGAAATCCTTTGATACGAAACATAAAATAGGATAAAAAGGAATGAGACTTGATCAAAGGAAATTGAAAATAATTTACAAGGGTTGTTCTACTTAACTAAAGGCCGACAGGAAGGAGCTACTATTTTCATTTCCACGGTTCAAGAAAAATAAAGAAGATATTGCGGTGTTGTGTTTCCGGATTCAGGATATTTCTTTGTCTTTGATAAATAAAAGTCTTGAGAAAAACAAAACCACTTTAACAATGAGAATCTGAGTGGCTACTTCAATTTGTCTACTTTGCTTCGTGGATGGGCTATTGTGCTACGTCTTCATTCGTAATAATTAGCGGGATACAATTGACTGTTTCAATTATTTTTATTTATTTTATTTGCAGTTGTTACCATTTCTAAAACTTTTCTTAT
>NW_027111693.1:235210-235897 GCF_000696795.3 Halyomorpha halys
AATTAATTCAAATTAAGGTTATGGAAGTTCAAGTACAGATCAAATCACATATGAAGATTTTTTTTTCTTATGGGTATATCCGCTTCATTACAGTAGTTTAAATTGTTTATAAGTTAAATTGTAATGCTTGTTTGACATTTGATGTTTTGATTCTGAATTTTTTTTCCAATTAATACTGAATTAATAGTTAATCGTGGATTTATATGAATGTGGAGAATATGGTGGGGGGCACTCAGTAACGAATACAATTAAGTACCAACGTTTCACCCAGAATATCAAGCCTTCATTAGCTTAGAACAAAAATATTGTCATGGTTTATTGTTATGGTTATTATGGTTGTTACATTGTTATCTAGATTTTTATTCTTAGTCTTGATGAAGACCTGAGATTCTGGTAAAAACGTTGACACTAATAAATTAGTTTTTACTTATTTGTATTCTTCACTAACCGCCGTCTTCCCATTTTTTTTTTTTTTTTTTTCAAGAAAATATATGTTCATAACTAGTAAAAAAAATAATTTTCGTCTTTAAAACAATAAAAATTAGAGGCACTTCAGACACAAAAGATTCTTTATTTTATGTTTCAAGTATTCCATAAATGTACCATAGACGAAAGAAGATAATATTTAAAATTGATTGCAGAAGTATTGGTATAGGTTTGATTTTATGCATCTTGCTCCTTTATATA
>NW_027111693.1:236036-246723 GCF_000696795.3 Halyomorpha halys
ATTGATTGATTCGTTATCAGAGTCAACAATTAGATAAATTTAATCATCAGCTTAATGATTAATACAAATAGATTCTTAAAACTTCCGTCAAAATGCTGCTAAATTAACTGTTGAGTTAACCTTGATTATATAATTTAGTTTTTTATGAGTAAAAGCCTTTAATTCTATTTTACTATTATTTATAATTGAAATTCTACATTCATGGAGCAAATAAAAATTTATCCAATTAATAATATTTGTTGTTTAATAATCGCTATATTCATATTGTTTGTTTAGTTTCCTTTGTATTTATAGACTGTTACTAAATATACTTAATGTTCTTAAAACGTATTCAAAATTGAAATAAATAAATAAAACAAGAAAATAGCTGCGCCAGGAGGCGACATGACGTGAGCTCAGAGAAGAAAAATGTCCACTAATAAGAGATGACTCATGGCGGTCACTGCACTGCCCTTCCTATTGCTGCAACTTTAACAGTAATCTCTCTGCTCTAGCAAAATATATATGCCCGTATAAATATATATATTGCTGACCCTACTTCCTCTAAGCGATTGTACTAAATCAACTCTAAGAAAGACTTAACAGAATAAATGTACTTAAAATAACAAATGACGAATTGAAAATGGCAATACATTTGATAATGAGTTAATAGTCGAACGAGGAAATATATAAATGAGGAAAAGATGGTTGGAGGTGCAGGCAGTAAAGAATACAAATAAGTAAAATGTTATTAATTAGTGCCAAAGTTTGGGGCAGAATTTCATGCCTTCATCAGGGCTAAGAACAAAGAACAAGATAGCAATGAATGAATAAAAGGATATAAAGAATAGTTAAAAAATCCTAACATTGTAAATACATAAATTAGAGGCTGCATGAAAAAATTTATGTTAAAATTAAGCAAGAGGAAAGAACAAATAATAAAATACATATGAAAATCTAGTTAGTAAATGTATGTACAAAATGGAAATTATTTAAAATAAAGTAATTAAAAAAATGGGAAATAAAACGTATGTGTAAGTAATATAACAGGATTAAATAAATAAAATATTAAGTTTTATAATACAAAATTAATAAAGAAATGTTAATATTTTATTTAATAATAGTAATAATTTAAGATTAAATTTATAGGAAAAAAAAGAGAGAAAATATTTAAGTAAAACACTAGAATAAAGATATGAAATATAAAATTAAGCAAGAAAAAAGGAGTAATTAGTAATTACGACAATAATAATTGTGGTAAACATAACTTAATGATTTGGGTAAGGAAGAAGTAATAAGAAAAGAGTAGAGAAGGAGAAAGGGTATATAAAAAGAAATAAAGCATAAAAAACCTACCGAATTGGTTAAGACCGAGTTAAGTTAAAAAAACTTTTTTACCAATTGTGGTTTGCCAATTTTTTAGTTCCAAAATTTCGTTGGAACAGATGACGAAGCTACTGGAAAAGGTCAAGAATAGAAATAATAATATTGAGAAGAAGAATATTTAGCAATACATTTGATTTGACATTTAAGTCTTAGGGGAATGCAATATTTTACTGTATCAGTGTAACTTTATATATTTTTGGCCAAATGTACAGTATATACAGGTTTGGGGGCCATCTGTAGCTGTGAGAGTTGAGAGGTAGGTTATTACAACCTCGGAACTGCCGCGGCATATATATATATATATCAGTAGAAAAAAATTATTCTTATTTTTTATTTATTTATTTATTTAATATGAGATCGGACTGGTTGGCCTTACATGGTTAATGTAGTAGGTACATATATTAATTTTTTTAAATTGATTATGGCAGGGGTATAGCCTCATCCAAAAGACACCCATAACTATATAATAATAATCAAATAATCATAATAATGAAATAATAATAATAATCAAATTATAATAATAATAATTATGAAAATTACAATATTGAAAAAATGTATAATACTATTGTAGAGATACTATCCCCTAACTAGATAAAATATTATAAATAAAACAAAAAAAATAGATAAAATAACAATTCTTAATAAATGATAATAGAAATGTTAATAACAAAAACAATGGCATATATTTATATAACAAAATAAATACTTAACCTATAATGAAAATAAAAAAATAAAGTGAAAATCGGTCAGTAACAGACGAAAAAAGTATAATCTACGCGCATTCACATGGATGATCCCCTCCCTCCCTGATACTCCTTCATAATAAAAACATAGGCAACTAGTACAAATTTTATTTTTTTTTTATTTATTATTTTTTTTTTTTGTAAAAGTTTTATTCTACCTTTTCAAATACATACATGCTTATCATCTGGTTCGCACTGTGTTTTACTTCATTTGTTTTGTTTCATATTCATCAGCATAATTTTCGTGGTAACTTTAAATATAATTTTTTTATTTTTTACCTAATAATTTCTATTGTTTGACGATTGAGGTGGTAATGATACCAGCACAGAAAGAGCGCAGAATTTTAGAGAATAATTTATCCCTTTATAATTCTAATTTATCTCTAAATACATGGATACATTTCATCAGTATTTGGACAATGGGCAGTCTAAAACCAGATGAGATACTACCATTGACGCAGCATTCTCCTGTTATTTAGTAAATTTGTGATCTAAATTATTTGTATTTCAGCTATCTTTATTATATATATTTTTTAGTTAGTGAATTAATAGAAATTGAATAAAATTTATTTCGTTTATAATGAGGTCTTTATAGTTGACCATGGTTCGATATTTGGAAAGGGGGAGGTGTGATCAATAATGATACACAAATAATCTTCTCCACATATTTCTCTTAATTTAGGCATTTCATGAAAGTTTTTTTTTCTTTTTAAAAGCTTAAGATTCTTCTTTCCGCATCTGTCAGCTCCACTTACTATCAGGAAGTCGTAGCTACAAGACGTGTACAAGTCCGAAGTCCACAGACTGTTGAAACGGCAGTTTGCGGGGGGGAGGCTGGAAATAGTGTGGAGTGTACATTGCTGAGCCCGCACTCCAAGCCTCTCTTATCTCTGTCCTGTTGATGTCTGCCTCTGTTTGTTTGGGCTCTCTAATAAATTGCCTGCAGTGGTCAGCGCTTTTCTATTTGCATCACACTTATACATCCGCTCTCGATGGGCACTTATTTGTAACCTTACAGGTCGTAAAGTATGTTATTAGACGCGGAACGAAAAACAGGTAAAATATGTTTGTATCGGAATTCCCAACTGATCGTTAAATTATAAGGCCCATCTAGACAATAGTTAGCTGAATACAACAAACTGTAAAAAAATTGACAAATTCAGAATGAAGATTTTCTCTGATCCTTTGAAAAACAGTAAGCAACGATACCTACTTTTTATAACTTATTCCTAAAGTGCAGGTTTAATAAGGAAACACTAAACGCAGAACAACTACCAAAGGCAAGAAAATCCTCAAATCCTCTCTCTTACTTTAGATTCAGGATATGGACTTTGTTATTGTATTGAGTTCAACTGAGAATTTCGTTCTTATTGAAGATGACCTTGGTACCTAGGGTGCTCTTGTATTGATTGTGTAATGAACTGTTGACCTGTGAGCATGGGGACCATCACTTTGGCCGAGGCAAAGCAATATCTATATACAAGAGGTCGTTCTAGCCGAGTGTGGAAAGGATTACACTCTCCATGAAATGGTCAGGTAGGTGAAGTAAGATGAAAGTAGATGATTCCTTCTTAAACCGTCAAAATATACTAGACAGTGATAGATTGAAGTCCCTAGAAAATCACGGACTTTTTTCAATATAAGTATGTAATTGTATAATTTTTATGATTATATTTTTCGTATTTATAGCTATACCATGTCATATTATTATTTCGTTCATTGTATAACAATTTTCACGTAACATACTTATGTATTTTAAATCAAAATATTGGACGGCGTGAACCCCTCCCCCTCTTCCCACACGTGCCTACTATGGTAGCATTACTCATTTCTCTTTTAAGATAATTTAAAATAAGTATTTTGGTCGATGTACAACATGTCACAGCCTCATAATAGATTGCAACACAAAAAATATTAGAAAGCAAAACCTTCCCGGCAAACCCTTCCCATTGAAACCGTTTCGTCCCACTTCGGAAGCCTTCATCTGGTCTAGAAAACTAAAAAGTATTTTTATCTAGAGTAGGACAATAAAATGACATAAAAATATATTGTAAACTGTGGAAGCATTTTCAGATAATGTAAAAAATACAGTGAAAATTAACTAACAAGTTATATATTGAACTTATATTAATCAGAAAAAATTAGCTCAAAAAATATTTATTATACATGAACTCTTCACCTCATTTTAGAGAACTTCATCGGAGCTAGAAAAAAAAGATACAAACAAAATTGTTTAAATACAATATCCAAAACAAAGCCATATATCTCCCAAGATGCAGCTAAAACTGGTTCAAGCCTCACCACTTTAGTTATAAAATTACTTTAATACCTAAAGCACATCTAAGATTGCCATGTAACAGAGATTCACCATTTAGTTTGGCTACAGACTTGGAAAACCGTTAATTTATCTGAAAATATCTTACTGAAAACATTGAATAAAACCTTACTGATAAACAAATGGAAGATACAACAAATAGATCGGATCGGATTCTAATTGGAATCAATTTCATGACTAAACTGAGATAAGACGGAACCAGATCGCTATGGGCTGTGAGATAATACCTAGATTGTGTTACCTGATATAATGGTCGTTGAAAACATTCAATAAAATGATTCTTATAATTTAGTCCCCATGAATGAAAGATTTTTATATTATCTTATTGGGTTTTAGTGAAAATATATTGCATGTTAAATATCCTTTATTTTGAACTGATTAAACTACAACGTTTCAACGCCATGGCCATCTTCAGATGCACTAACATTGTTATCTTATTTATATATGGTTTATGGTAAACCAAAGTTTTCTGATATTTATTCATACTTTACATTAAAAATATTTAATCAGAGAGACTCTCCTTATTTTTTATATGATTAAATATTTTTATTGTAAATTTCGAAAAAAGTATCAATTTACATTAATGTGATAAATATTGGACTAATTAGTGAGATTTGTTATTCAATATAAATAAGTTAAAATAAGAAAACAATGTTCCTGAAGATGAGATGATGGTCTCGAAACTTTGTAATTAATCAATGATTTTTAAATAAAAGACCTTTAAAAGAGAAAGAATGTTTAATTTTAACTAAATTAAGGATTTCTTATTTGCTAAAATTAGTTATTACATATACTTATTTATTGGAAGTTAATTTTTTTATATGGCTGTTGAATGTAACTAATAGTAAGAAAAGACTTTTTACTAAAACTTTTACATATTACTATACCTCACCTATACCATATCTATACCACTGTTGTACCTTATACATCTACCTCTCTACCATATTTAATAATAATTTTAATGAGTAGTCTCCTACAATTTATGTGTCTAGATCTACATTGAGGACTTATATGCTATCCTTATAGATATACTATAAAATGTGATTTATTTTTTTTACGAGTCGCTGTCATTTTTCTTATAACCGCATTGTAATGGCATAGCCCCCAATAAACTTGAAAGAAGAATTGCAAACTTAGCATTTATATTGCCCTAGGTCCAGTATCTGTTCGTATCAAAACCTAACTTGATGGTGGATCGTAAATATTTTTTATAACAATATTTATGACATCAATGATACCTATACCTAGAATTTGTTTTCTGTCTGGAAAACTATCTTCTTCTCGTTCTATCACTTTTTATTTTTCGTACCCTCCTGTAAAGATTTTAATTGATATTTGGTACGTACATATAGGAGGTATGCTATATATATAGCTGGGTGTGAAGGATACCTTGGATTGCCTTTTGGCATTATGCGGTTAGGTATCTATCACTTTTAAAGAGATTGTATTGTAAAATGTGGGGCTATGAACTATATTCGTCGAGATATAAAAAATATTTAAATTCATACTATGCTTTAAAATAATTACTAACTAAATTTGGATTTAAAAAAAAATTATTGCAAATCGAAGATAGATACAAAAAATTCCATTTTAGTATTTACTTTACAATTAAAAAAATAAGTAAATAAATCTGTACCAATACATAAAGTATCACGAGTGCAGTACTTTGTAAGGAAGTACTGTGACTAGACCAATGGTTGTGCAAGGAGGTAATTTGACCAGAATAGTCAATGAGGCTGGGGAGACTCCGGAGGGCTCTAGAAAGCGGGGCTTATTCGCGGTTACAGTGAAACAGAAAATAATTTTCGGCCGAATCCGGGTTCTTTGATTTAGTAAAACAGTTATTTTATTTAACAATATTATTGTTAAAAGAACTGTTATTATAACTATTTTTTTTTTTAATAAAAAGTTATTTCATGTTAGAGTAGTGGAATTTAACTTCTGCATAAAACATTTTCCATCGTATTGTATAATTTTATTTTTATCAAAATCCTCAATGCTCCTTACTTCGTCACAAATAAAATCATAAATAGACCTTAATATTCCATACGTAACTGATCTAACCCGAACAAGATATCAATCCTTTCATTATAAACTCTCTAACCAACCAAACCAACTAATTTCTAACCTTTCTTCTTCTTCAATTCCTTACAATCCTTTGAGACATCTGAAAAGAATATGGCCACGAAACGTTATTAGAATGCTACAAATGGGTAGTTTCTCTACATGCCTGTATGATCTTACATCAAATTTACTGGATGTTATTTTATGTACAGATGTCAATTGCGATAAAATATTTTTAAAAATAATCTGTGTAATTGATAGACAATAAAACCTCATAGAGTAGGTATAGTAGGGTATTAGGGTATTAGATAACCTATAAATTAAACGTGCTTTCTACAATTCACATTCTAATGCTATTTTTAGAAATAACACTTGGGCTTTTACTTCATTTAACCTTTTCAGGATCTTCCTAAACCTTTTCTTTCTTTCGTAAGGACCTACAGCTAGTTTCCGTAGGACTTGGTAGCCCCTTCACGATCGTAGGCTGTTTTCCTACCGATTGAAGCTTCCATCCTGCGAAGATTTAGGGCTAGTAAAACTCATCCAGTCAATTCATCACCTAACCCAATGGACACGCATTGCCGAGGAGTCCTTTTGGTCTAGAATAATTCATATCTTGAACTTTGTTCAAACTAACTAATTATTCACAGCTCAACTAACATATAGGTTATGTAGGATTATTTAAATATATTTGTATCATCTATCACCTACTTTTAGAACATTTATCTTTCTTATAATTTCGTCTTTTTTTTTTTTTGTAACTTTTTATAAAAGATATTCGCTATGTTTGTCTCTGGAATAGAGAAGATTTATGATACCAACTTTTGCGTTTTATGTGTTTATAAAACTTTTAAAGACATTTTTGTTTTGCGGCAAGTGCCAAACGTGTGGCTCCGACTGTAGATTCATTCATTTTTAGGTTTTAAATAAGCCACCTGGTATTGAATGAATTACCTTTGGTATCTTGATATATTAATTGGCCTTGACATAATATAAAAATAGTATCATATTACTAGACTTTTAAAGCTACTAACAAATATTGCTTTATCCTACTATAAAATAAAAAGAGATACTCGAAGAGCATACTCTTTATCGCGGGTGGTGACAGGTTATCCACTCAGCTGATTGCTCCGATGTCATCAGGACCTTCAAGATATTTTCGGCTCTACGCCTATTGATCCTTTTATCCTTCTATACGCTTTCCTAGCATATTGTTTTGTTAATTTATTCATTAAATTGTGACAATCAATGGTTATTACCCCCACCCTCACCTCCCAAAAAGTATTCACAAATAAAATTAAATATTTGCAATAAATATAACTATTTCTTTAAAGTTATTCATAATCAAGTATTGTAATTCTTTTTAAAATAAATTTAAGAGCTACAGCATAATTTTAACAATAATATTTAGTCAGTAAAAAATAAATAATACATAAATAGATGGTACTTTATCTATTTGTAAAAACCATAACTATGAAGAATCAATAAACTATTACTAGAAAATATATAAAAATAATGTTAATTGTACAAAAGATAATATTCACAAATAAAATTAAATATTTATTACAATAAATAAAATTGTTTTATATCACTATTTCTATAAAACTATTTATAATCGAGTATTGTGATTCTTTTTAAAATACATGTGAAAATTACAGAATAATTTTAATAATATATATATATCAAAATATATTTTTGATTTTTTTAGTAAAATTACATGAATTAAAAATACACATGGATGAAAATTGTTGTTAAAATAAATTATTATTTGTAGGTTTATTAAGGTACATGAATATCGGACAGTAGTCCAGAAAAGTAAAACAAAAATGGAAATATAGAATAAAATTTATTCAATTTTTGAAAGTTTTTTATCCTCAAAAAAATTATTGAAATTGACTTACCATACTTCCAAAAAAGAAAATCCAGATAAAAAATATATGGTTTTTTATCTATTTCTTCAAACTATAACTATGAAGAATCAATAAACTATTGCTAGAGTAAGTTAATTGTTCAAAAGATAACATTTCAAATAATATTAAATATTTGCAATAAAAAAAAAATGTTCAATATAAGTATTTCTATAAAATTATTTATTTTATTAAGTATTGTGATTCTATTTAAAATAAATGTGAGAATTAAAGAATAATTTTAATAAAAATATTTCTTCATTAAGTAATAAAAAATATATGGTATTTTATCTGTTTTTTAAAACTATAACTAAAAAGAAACAATAAATTTTTGCTACAAAAACTGTTTGTAAAATTATGGTCTGGGTGGTGGTCAAGAAAGGTTCACACAATATTTAGCTAAAAAATATATATTTATTATTATCTGCTATTTGTATACTAATCTTGGCCGCCGCTTGGATCCTATGGGTTAAGATACGGTCAGCTAATCTTCCGATGAAAACCAAATTTTTTTAATTGTTGCTATTTTTAGTGCATAAAGTTCATTCCAACCGTGGAAGCATCTGGTGGAACTGGTCTGGGAGTGGAACCGTTTGGAACTGTTTCACGAAGACATGCTTCACTCAGATCCGGTTCAAATTAATTTATTTTGTTGTTTATTTAAAATAGTTAAGCCGGGACGAACATTTCATTTATTAGATATAATTAAAGTTTTAGTCAAAAACTAATAATGACTAATGAATTTATACCTATTCATTAATCCTGACTTATATAAAAGAAATAATTTGGAAATAATATACGTTTTTACCTTTATTGATTAAGGGCTAAAACTTTACTTCTTTTTCAATTAATATTTTAGTTGTATTTGTCCTAAACTAAAAAAAAAATTAGAATAAAACTTATATTTTGTTTTATTTATATCTATAATTGATTTAGGTGTTTTATTATCGTTAAATAATTTATTTTTCTGTATATTTGTGACATCTAAGAAGTCGATTATTCGTAATTACTTCATTAAGATATAAATTTTATTGCGAAATTATTATATTTAATACTCATAATCAAGCAATAGGAAGCACTGTTGCACGATGCTACTTCAAGGACTCGGGTTCGAATCCGGCCGGGCAGAAAATTGTTTTCTGTTACACTGTAACTGTGAATCAACCCTCTGTTTTGTAGCCCTCCTTGGGTCCACCCATCCTCATAAATTGGGTACCCTAATTGGTTAAAAACCGTGCGGTCGAACGTGATTTTGACCAAATCACCTGCTTCCACAACCTTTGGTTTAGTAACATAACTTTCTTACAAAGGTCTATTCCCTTTAACCTTTATGGGTTGTAGCGGTACAGATTTTTACTTTAATGAAACTATGAACGCTTCTACATTGTGGAGAAGAACTCTCAGTTGGTATTACTTCTTTTTTATCTTGAACGAAAATATTACATTGCTATATACAAGAAAAAAGGAACACAATAAAAAAAAAAAAGGTTTTTATCCTATCAACGTTTTATCTCATTGAAATTTATTCGGATTACTGAATCGAATAAAAATTTAGCTTAGTTCATGAATAGAAATTCTCATAGTTATTTAATCATTTTTGGTGAAATAAATTTTCAACTGACGGTGCCCAACTCTACCGGCATTTAATAATAACATTAAGGCATACTCGTGTATTTTTATGCTTTACTGTATATCAATGGCTTACTTCACAATAGTGCTAAGTGTGTGTCACTTTACCTTCAATACAATTAAAGGTTCTCTCTTCTAGGGAAATTACAACATTTTGATTAATTTTTTTTCTCGATAATTTGTTTATTGTTTTTACAACTGTATACATATATAATATATTATGTTGTATTTAACGTATTCCTTAGATTGTAGTTACTTTGTTATAATCCTAGGTAGTAGGTTGTAATTACGATACTTTGTCACAATCCTAGGTAGTAGACTCCAGTTACTTTGTCACAATCCTAGATAGTAGGTTGTAATTACGATACTTTGTAGCAATCCTAGGTAGTAGGTTGTAGTTGTAGCCATTTTTTAAGTAGCAAGTTCACCAAATATATATATATAATATTCTGGCAGTTATGCCTGGCTATTCAAGTAATTTAGGCCATTCTTGTATAAACGTGAAGTCCGTTGGATCAAAATGTAGAACACATTCTAGTAGACAATTGACTATGCAAACAATAGAGTTTCGAAAAGTAGCCTAAAGTTGTATGATTAACTGATCCTCAAAACCCACAATAATCTATACATAATCTATATATATA
>NW_027111693.1:246773-250436 GCF_000696795.3 Halyomorpha halys
ATTTCTAGAGTAGAAGATCACGAGGCCATCTTCTTTTCAGACGCCTAGGAGCATTACTGGGTAATGAAGGAGAAGCCAGGTTAGAAACGAATTGGTTTGGATGGTTGGGAAGTTTATCATGGAAGGATTGGTATTTGGTTCTGGCCAAATCGGTAACATATGAGACATTGAGGTCCTGATGGTTGATTTGATTTGTGACAAAGTAAGGAGCATTAAGGATTTTACTAAGGACTTTGGACTGGGGAGGAATTCGATGGTTTAGCGGAGCCCCACAGCTCAACTCAGTATGTCCAGATAGGCCTTATAACAGTCATGTAGATTAGTCTTTTGTAATGAATTGGAAGTTTGGACCGTTTGTCTAGTAAATGTAATAGTCGGAACCGACGAGCAGTTTCCTGTCTTTTCAGTCTTGTATGAGTATTCCATGTCAGTCTTTTGTCCAGATGTAGTCTCAAGTAACGGATATGTTCAACAGGAATAAGTGGGGTATTATTAAAAGATACTGTGGGGCAGGTTTATGACGAAGAGTAAATGTAATTTGGTGGAATTTATATTAATCCTCCAGTTTTGGCACCATTCTTCAAGGGTGGTGATGAGGGATGGAGGGTTTGGGATACAATGGAAGGATTCATTATTCACTGACAATAGGCATGTGTCATCGGCATACATGGTGAGAAGTGAGAATAGTGTTACGATGGGTTGAGATATCAGCTGTAAAAACTGTATAAAGGATAGGACCAAGGATACTACCTTGAAGTACACCAGCAGGCTAAGGTAACAGGGATGAATTCGTGCTGTTGTAGTTTACTGGAAATAACCTGTCTGAGAGATAAGAATGGATAATGAGAAAATAGTAGGGTAGGAATTTACGGATCTTGTATAGCAGTCCTGGGTGCCAGACTCGATCAAAAGCCTGTTCTACAGCAAGAAAGACTCCCGAGCAGTACTTTCCGCGCTCCAAAGACGAGATAACATCAACCACACGATGGCATTGTTGGATAGTGGAGTGGGATGTTCGTAATCCAAACTGGTGATCTGGGATTATGTGGTTGGAATCTAGGATGGGGCACAGGCGTTCGATTAATTTAAAAAAAGAAACTCTTTTTGTATTTTTCGTAAAGCTAGTGTAAATGTGCTGAACACTACTGTTAACTAAGACATCGAGATATATTGTATATAATTACCTAATACATCTTTGTTACTCTTATAAATGTTTATAAATAGTTATTTAAACAATTTAAGTTTAAAAAAATAACGAGTTGATTTTAGAGTGCTACCAATGGGTAGTTTCTCGAAATGCCTGTAGCATACCTTTATGTTCTTACAAATTTACTTGTTGTATTTTATGTACAGTTGCAAATGTCAAGAAATAAATAAATAAAAAAAATAAATAACTTGAGTTGATAATTATGATACAAACACAATTGAAGAATTTATTTATTTATTGAATATATTATTATATCAACACGTTTATCTATCCACAAAAATATTATGTTGATTTGTAGGCCGTTTTTTGAGAGAGCTATTGTAAATAAGTTTCTACATTTTCATTAAATTGTACTTCTTTGTAAAGAACTCAGCTTTGAACAAGACTTACGGACTCCCGCAGCCACAAGAATACCCGCTGGTTTAATATTAAAAAAAAAAAGGAGAAAAAACTTCAACCGCAGACGGAATGAAGTCTTGATATATGCCTGTGTAATGAGAACTTTTTTTTATCCCATTCAAAGCCCCTTTATAATTCCACTTCTTTACCAAGTCCTGGCTTTCATGACTCGTCCGAAGTTCTAAGTTGCATATTTTCTTTCTTTCTTTTTTAACTTTTAAAGCACAAATCATTCGTAAGATCTGATATCTTTTTAATAACAGTTTGTTTTTGGAATGAATATGGCTTTGAAATTCCTTGAAAACAATTCTTTAAAATATTCTACATAATTCTTTTAAATTTTATTACTCTGAAGTTCAATTGTTAACATATAGCAAAACATAATGCTCTTATGTAAGTCTTATCCATTGTATAATTTCTTTGTCATATCTATTTATACAGTGATTTTTAGGAACAATTGATAGTAGATATATGAAGACATATATTTTATTCACTGAGAAATATAATATGAAAGTCATTTAAATGTTTTTTTGTTTTTTTTTAAACTACCAAGAAAGAAAAAGGTGCAAATAAAAAGTGATGTCCTTGCTGTGTTTCGATGACAGGTGTTCGTTCTGTTATCAAGGTGAACAAGTTTTTTCATTCAATTGAATATACTTATAGACTTTTACAATATATTGAAAAGGTTGTTTATTTGCCAGATGTTGAATTATTTGATTTCGTTATTCTGAGAAAAAATAGCAAAAATGTATAAATTTCAAGATATTTCTTTGTGATTCCATTTTTATTACCTGTTTAAGAATAAAATGTTTAAATGACGTCCTACGAATTACTAAGTTCGTATCATCTGTTTTTCGATTAGTTATAGGACCCTATTTCAGAAATTTCTAGCTTAAACCACAATGTTTTGTAAAAAAAATAAATCCATAATACGTTGATTTGTCCCTAATTTGATATAATGTAGTTTCGACTAATAGAACGATCAAGATTTAATGAAATATGAAAATAAAATGTTATTTTCCAAAAATCCAACAAAAAAACTTTAGTTTTAGGTTGCATTGAATATAAATTGAAAATAATTTGCAAGATCTTTCTCCGATTGTAATCGTTCCGAATCTTAAGTTCACATAATCGTTCAAATTATTTGTTAAATTGACCGTATGTGAATTAAAAGCAGCCAAGAAGCCAAGAAATACAATTAGCAAATATATTTGACAATAAAGCTGACGTTTCGACCCACACTGCAGATCTTGATTAAGACTCTTGTGTTAGCCAGAGGTACAAAGAATGCATGAATGGAGTTGTACACCCTGTACCCTGATAAATACCTGTGATTATAAGTCACGAGGTAGGCTAAAAATAAATATTTGAAAATTGTTAAAAACTGAGTTTTCCATGTTAAAAAATCATTTTATTTAAAATGCACTATATGTAAAATATTCATTCATTTTTCGAGTTCAATGGGGAAAACGAGTTAGATATTTTCAGCCGAACCAGGAAAATGTACAATGCAATGAGGACATACCAATCGAATAAATATTTCTTTTTTCTTTGTTCTCCTTTTGATTTGCTCAAATATCAGCTTGTTCAGGAATAATTGGTAACATGAGAGGGTAAAATGATTAGTTCTACTTATATTGCTCATCCTATATTGAAAGTAAAAACGTTTGTGTATCGAATTTCTTCCCTCCAGTTTCATTTATTAATTTATACAGAAACATTCATGTTTATTTTTTATTGCAAGCGACGCTAATTTATTTATCAGTTTTGTTAATTCTTATTTCGCTCATATATATATACTGCTGGTTGATTTGATTTGTGACAAAGTAAGGAGCATTAAGGATTTTACTAAGGACTTTGGACTGGGGAGGAATTCGATGGTTTAGCGGAGCCCCACAGCTCAACTCAGTATGTCCAGATAGGCCTTATAACAGTCATGTAGATTAGTCTTTTGTAATGAATTGGAAGTTTGGACCGTTTGTCTAGTAAATGTAATAGTCGGAACCGACGAGCAGTTTCCTGTCTTTTCAGTCTTGTATGAGTATTCCATGTCAGTC
>NW_027111693.1:250826-253314 GCF_000696795.3 Halyomorpha halys
TATATATATTACAATAGGCTTTCTGTCCTTTATGTAGGAGGTTATAAAACAAAATATACTGCATTCTATTCTGCTAGGTCTGACTGGTCAAGATTCAAAAGCAATCTATTCATATTCAAACTCCATTTGCAAGGCCCTACTCGGCGGAATTGTTTCTTCACAATAGAACTCTTTGAGCTAGCTTCTGACGTCAACTGAAACGCAAAAATAAATACATCAAAGGTGTTATAAACAATAGATAAGTTTTGTTTGTTCAAATCTGTCCATTTTATAATGTTGTATCCTTATTTTTATTCAAATCCGTATAATTCATAAAATAAACAATAGATTATTTTGATAAGCTAGTTTATAAAAAATAAGAATGAAGATATTTAAAATAAAATGTTATTGTAACTTTTATCACTCTGTTAAAAAAAAAAAATATATCCAACATTGAACTATTAAAAAAATAAATTGTTAATCTAAAAATCTTTAAAATATTAATTATTCATTGATATTTACATAAAAATATATCTATTTAATGTAATGTTATATAACAATGGTATGATACAGACATGTAGAGAATCTACCCATTGGTATTATTCGTTTCTATATTAGGTCTCGAGGCCATCTTCTTTTCATGCGTTTCGCAGGATTATTATGAATGGAAGAGGAAGAAATGTTAGAAACTATTGGGTTTGGTAGGTTAGGGAGTTTATAATGGAATGATAGATATCAGTTATATATGAAACATTAAGGGTCTTTATGGATGATTTTATTTCTGACAAACTAAGCAGCATTCAGGATTTTACGAAGGTTTTAGATTGTAAGGATTGGATACGATAGTAATTTTCGAATGTTTAATGGTGTCAAAAGTTCAGCTGCATAAGTCCAGATAGGCCTTATAGTCATATCGATCAGTTTTTTAAACGGATTGGAAGTTTAGACCGTTTGTCTAGTTTTCGTTGATTGTCGGAATCGACATGTAGTTTCCTGTCTTTTCAATCTTGTGTGGGGATGTAGCGGATCTGTTCGACGGGGGTAATCGGAATATTAATAAAGGAAGTAAGGCAATCGTTCTGTAAAATTCAAAAAGTTTAAATTGATTCAAAATCTTGTGCAAAGTAATTAATTTTAATAGTATTAAGGTTAAATATTTTTTTATGATTTATTTATTGTTATGTACAACTGTATACATATATACACATCAAGTAAATTTGCTGTGAGTGATATTATGACATGATATCAACATGTGGAGAATATACCCATTGATTGAACTCCCAAAACATTTCTAAAGAAGAAGATCTCGAGGCCATCTTCTTTTCAGACGCCTAGGAGGATTACTAGGTAGTGAAGGAGAAGCCAGGTTAGAAACGAGTTGGTTTGGGTGGTTGGGAAGTTTATTATGGAAGGATTGTTATCTGGTTTTGGCCAAATCGGCTACATATGGGCCATTGAGGTCCTGATGGATGATTTGATTTGTGACAAAGTAAGGAGCATTAAGGATTTTACGAAGGATTTTGAACTGTAAGGATTGGATTCGAGAGGAATTTGATGGTTTAGTGGTGCCCCATTGCTTAACTCCGTATGTCCAGATAGGTCTTATAACAGTCATGTAGATCAGTCTTTTGTAATGGATTGGAAGTTTGGACCGTTTGTCTATTAAATGTTGTAATAGTCGGAATCGACGAGCAGTTTCCTGTCTTTTCAGTCTTGTATGAGGATTCCGTGTCAGTCGTTTGTGCAGATTTATTTCTAAGTAACGGATCAAGGGTAAATATTTAAAAATAAAGTAAAACTCATGACCATTTTTAGAAATAATTATATGATAGTTGGTTTCAACCAAGTTTTTTAAAAACTATTTATAGAGCGTGGAAAAACTCCTTTTCAATTCTAAGAGATTTTTTCATAAAACATAATTTTATTAATTACTTATCCATATTTTTTCCTTCAATCGTAGCCAATCTTTTATATTACCGACAGTATACTAAGGTTAAAGTGATACACGAAAAAAAATAATTAAAATAAACTCTAGGAATGTTATGGAAAATGCAAATTACACAAAAAATAAAAGGAAGTGACACAAAAACGACATACATTTTATTTTTCATTGTTGAGTAATATCTCAGAATAATTGTCTTAATCATCTACCCACTTAGCGTTCATTACTGATGTCATTAATTTATATAGCATTTTAAATAATGTATGATTATAATCAAAATATCATAGTCTATAATTTGCTCTGACCTCGTCCCATTAACTGCTAGTCGATGAACCCATGTAAGTTATGTTTGATGGACGCACTAATGGTAGTCTTAATAAACACTATTCCCATTCTAGTTTAGTAATCTACTAGAGCAAACACTATAATAATTCAACAGTCAACAGGGGATATCTAATTATTGCTAATGCTCAGGGAAGTTGCCATTGTAAGGTACGCTTATATTACACCATATGCTGTCGCTGTTATAATATCCAATAATGTTAGTTATATTAAAAATAAAGAAAG